>NW_026697737.1:0-28871 GCF_030435755.1 Ochotona princeps
GCTGGATTTGAAGTGGAGCAGCTGGGATGTGAATCAGTGCCCATTTGAGATGCCAGTGCCAAATGGCGTAGCCTGATAGGCCACTCCACTGGTCCCAGCAATCCCTGTTTAACAAACCATCCTGCTCATTCTGATGGTCGCTGAGTTTGAGAACCTGTGTTCTAAACCGGGGCTCGGTCCAACCCACTGCTGACTCTTGTAAGTAAAGTTTTATTGTAACACAGAGCACATTTTCACATTATGATTGCTTTGGGGTTACAAGTGCAGAGATGATGTGTTGCCAAAGAAGCTGCAAAGTTTGCAGAGCCTAAATTGTTTTGTTTTGTTTTGTTTTACCATTTTCTCTGTCTCTTCTCTTTCTGCTGCTTTGCTTTCAAGTGAAACAAATGGGTGTCAGCAGGTGAAGTTGCCTTTTGGCCTGCACCCCGCATCACAGAGCTGGCAAGCCCCCCAGGCCCTCCACTTCCCCTTCCCGCTGTGCCAGCACAGCAGGCAGAGGATGCTGGCTCAAGTGCTTGGTTCCCTGCCACCCAGACAGAGGTCCTGGATAGAGTCCCAGGCTCTGGCCTCAGCCTGGCCCAGCTCTGGCTGCAGGCATGTGGGACATGAAGTAGAAGTGCCTCTTTCTCCCTGTTTCCCTTTATACCCGTCACCACCACTGCCAGCTCTGCCTCTGGAGTTCAATGGAAGCATATTAAGACTTATGCTATGTAGCAGGACAGAAACATTTCCCCTAATCTTTGCTCCAAGTCAATCATACTTTGAGCAGCAGTATTTATGGAAAATCATCAATTCATAGGAAATGCTAAGTTGTCCTTGCCATTGCTGCTGGAGTGATTTCCAAACCATTAGACCACTGGTTTGTTTTTCTCATATTCCTGAAAGCCTTAGCAAGAAATAGGCTCATCATAGCCATAACACGCAGAAGCAGGACAAAGTGGTACAAAGTGGATTTATTTACCTGATCTTTCTCATTGTCGCTAGCACTGCTGAGAAAAAAAAGTGGCAGAACTGGAAGAAAAAGAAGCCAATTATACCATGGCTATGTTTCCTGAAGAGACAGAAACTCAGCTCCCAGATATGCAGGGCCATGCCAGGAACGATGGCAACCTCCCACCTGCCACCTACAGACCCCTTCACTGTTCACCTCTTTCCTCACCACCCAGGCTTTGTCTCTGAGCACCACCAGCACGCCCTCACTGTGTCCTCCTGGTGTCACGGGCTTGCTGCCCCATCCTCTCTGCCCTTCAAATCTCACTTTGCTTCAGTCCCACTCCCCCATCCTCAGAGCCTTGCCTGAACTTACTGCAAACAGCTGTAACTCATAGTGAACAGTGCTTGGTCCATTCTCAGCTCTCTGTCTGAGAACTGTTCATTCCACATCTGCTCAATGTCCGTGAGACACAGAGACGGGGAATGAGGGTGCACTGGTCGCACAGTTCTCAGGCATCCTTTCATTTAGCACACTGAGAAGTTAATCCCTGCTGGTTGATTTCAGAGATGCCTCAGAAGCCAAACGCCAAACTTACCGCTGCCACATTTTCAGACTTTCGTCTTCCTTCTTTTACTACGATATGGTACTAGCATTTTCTTCTTCTGGTCACCAGTCCAAGACTGCTCACTGGCACTGCTACTGGAAGCCTCATTGCTCTCAGAAAAGAGATGTTTCCTGTAATTAACCTATTACAAACACAAATGAAATGACCAATGAAACCATCGAAGGGTGTCGGCACCATTTATGTGTGAGCAATCTATTACTACAAAGTTACACGGAAGAGAAGTGACTATTGAAGACTGGGCTCTTATACAAAAGTGATTCAGAAGTAATGGCGAGGAGAAAAATAATTTCTCATGAGTCAGTTATCAACCAAGATGCGGTCTCAAGGATGACCAAATTCTAATTAGGCATTTGCAACTAAGATGTAAGAGTTGCCAACTTTAAAATACTAAAATTTTTATTTATTTATTTATTTGAATGGCAGAATTATAGAGAGACAGAGGGAGAGACAGGAATCTTCCATGGGCTAGTTCACTTTCCAGTGACTGCAATAGTCAGAGCTGGACCAGGCAGAAGCTGGGAACTGAGTCTAAGCACTTGAGTGTTCTCTGTTGCTTTCCCACACAGCCCAGCAGGCAGCAGGACTGGAAGTGGAGCATTCAGGGTCCAATGCTGGTGCTGCACGCAGCAGCCTACATTTTTATGCCTCAACACTAACCCTTAGGCGTTTCCTGAGCAGAAGGATCTGCTTAAAGAATTGAAAAGAAGGGTCCAGCGTGATAGCCTAGTGGCTCAATCCTTGCCCTGCATCTACCATGATCACATATAGGTGCCAGTTCATGTCCCAGCTGCTCCACTTCCCATCCAGCTCCTGCCTGTTGTCTGGGAAAGCAGCAGAGGATGACCCAAAGCCTTGGGACACGGCACCCATATGGAAGACCCGGCGGAGGCTCCTGGCTCCTATCTTCAGATAGGCTCAGCTCCAGCTGTTGTGGCTACTTGGGGAGTGACCCAGTGCACAGCCGATCTTTCTCTCTGTTTCTCCTCTTTGTATACCTGCCTTTCCAATTAAAATAAAATCAAATAAGTTTTTTAAAAAAATGATTGAAGAGTAGAGATTTGATCTAGTGGTTAAGACAACAGTTGACATGCCCACATGCCCCATCAGATTCCAGCTCTAGCCTGGCAGGCAGTGGTGAGGACTGAAGTAGTGTGTCTCTGTCCCCAAGGCACAGCCTGGGTTGAATTCTTGGCTCCTGACTTTAAGCCCAGCTTTTCATGGTCATTTGATGGGCTGGAACAGC
Source organism: Ochotona princeps (assembly GCF_030435755.1). NCBI lineage: Eukaryota > Metazoa > Chordata > Mammalia > Lagomorpha > Ochotonidae > Ochotona > Ochotona princeps. The sequence goes on from NW_026697737.1 coordinate 2,803, forward strand.
AGATTGAAGCTGCCCAACTTCCTTTCTGCAACAGTGTCTGAGTAATGAATTTCTCTTCAAGCCCCCTCTTGTGATCCTGGTGTGTAGCCAAATTTATGAACTGTTGTTCTAAATACGCATGCTTTTGCAAACAACTTTCAGCATTTTTTGATAGAGGAACAAAGAAACTGGGAAAGTCTTATTGCATGATTTTTTTTCTTTCCTGAAAGATGTATTTGAAAAGCAGAATGACAGAGATGTCACACTGTGTCGTGTCCCATCATGAGAACGACATCAGAATAGTAAGGTATTCCAAGAGAAAGATACCACATTCACAAAACTTTCATCGCTTGATTTTACTGCCAGCTATTACTGTTCGCCTCTCATCATGTCTACTGTGTAAGTTCCACTTGAATGTGGCTATCATGATCAGGAGAAAACAGCAGTTAGGGGTTTCGTAGAATCTCTGGATTCAGGCTTCCATTTCTCATGAGAAAGAAGGAACCACTATGCCTGCCCATCAGCTGTCATCCAAGGTGAGCGAATTCTTGATGGCGTAAGAACTTGCTCTAGTCACATAAGACTGAATAAAGCACTTTTTCCATTTTCCACGACCTATCTGCCATCAAATGAGAACATGAAATGATAATTCCTTCTAAGACTATCAATGGGGCTGACCCACCTGTCCATCTAACTGGACAGACCTGAGTATGGTAGATTGACCCTTTCATAGTTTGCCAATCATTAAGCCCATTTCATGCAATGAATAGATCAAGTAATAGCATGCAGGGATTATTTTCACTTTATTTGGAGGCTTACTGCTACTTGTAATGAGTAATGTTCATTTCCAGTTAAAAATGAAATAAAATATTTATTTTTAAAATGCTTGAATAAATTTAAGATAATTTTCATTAAGAAAAAGGCATAGATAACAAAGAGAGCCACAGCACACTGACAGTGATGGGCAAGTAACTGAAGTGTAGGGCACATTGCCTTAAAAGGATAAAAGTTACTACATTACCAGCATCCTTCTCCTTGTTTGTTTTCTGTCACTGTTGAAAGCAGAATCGCGCCTGAAGTAAAATGTGCCTGGTGAATGGGACAGGTACAACCAGCACCCTCTACCTTCCCCTCTCTCACTGCCCCAACTTCTGTTTCCCTCCTGTGTCCTTTGCCCAGTCACAAACCTGGTGCCCGGTAGTGCCCCATTCTACAAACTTGCTATCATGCAGTCTATGGCTGCAGATTCTCTGGCAGGTAAGAACAGAGAATAGAAACCACACATCCTGTGAGTCCCTTGTCTGTCAGGTTCAGAGGGAAGAGAAGGGTGGGTGGAGCAATGGGAAACCAGGCAGCTGTGGCAAATACACCACCATTTCTAGGCAGCCACTGACCTAACTTATGTCTGCATTTTCTAGCGTTTCATACAATAGAATCATTATATGTACTCTTGTGGCCCAGCTTCTTTTACTAAGCATAATTACTCTGAGATGAATTAAAGATACATATATCCAAATTCATTACTTTTTGCCTCAAAAATTTATTTATTTGAAAGGTGGAATTAGAGAGAGAGAGCAAAGACAGAAGAGAGAGGGGGAAGGGGGGAGAGAGAGGGGGACAGGCAATGGGGGGGAGACAAGGAAAGCTGGGCAGAGAAGGGAAGAGGGAGAGAGAGAGAGAGGGAGAGAGAGGGAGAGAGAGGGAGAGAGGGGGAGAGAGAGGGAGAGAGATGGCGAGAGAGGATATGAACTGATGTTCATCCACTACTTCACAGCCCAGCTAGCTGCAACAGGCAGACTAGACCCGACCACAGGCAGAAGTCAGGAGCTTCATCAGGGTCTCCCATATGAAGCAGGGACCCAAACACATGGGCCATCCTGTACCTAGTCTCCCAAGGCCACCAGCAGAGATCTGGATTGGTAGTGGAGCAGCCAGGACTAACATGTGCCATGTTGGATGCTGGCATCATCACAGGTGGCACCATGCCCAGCTATGCCTCAATGGTGGGCCCATTCCTTTCCATTGCTATGTGGCATTCCAATGTGTGGATATGTCAGAGTGCGTCAGTATGTCATCTATTGACGGACATTTAGGTTTGTTCCAGTTCAGAGCTATTACAAATAAAGTTGCCATAAACATTCATGCCTTTGTAAGGACACACTGATATTTCTCTTGGGAAAACACCTAGGATGAGAACAGCTCAACGAGTCAAAGGGTTGCTAAAAATCTAACATTTTAAGAAACTGCTAGAAGTATCTAAACTGCTCTACATTTTTACCAGTGCTTGGCACAATCTAATTTCAGCCAGTCTAGTGGGTGTATAGTGCCTCTGATTACAGTTTTAACCTAGATTTCCTCAGTAACTAATGATATCAGTAAAGTTGCAATATACTTATCTGGGCTGTCCTCCACTGCTTTCCCAGGCCACAAGCAGGGAGCTGCATGCGAAGCTGGGCTGCCGGGATTAGAACCAGCACCCATATGGGATCCCGGAGCGTGCAAGGTGAGGACTTTAACCATTACGCTATTGCGTTGGGCCCACCTTCAATGATTTGAATCAGGGGTTATATTTTTGAATCTATTGGTCAATTTCGGAGGTCCTTGAATCTTCCTCCTGAGTCTTCCATGGCAAGAGCTCATCTATCTCTGTTTATACTTTTTTTTTAAAGATTTATTCATTTTATTACAGCCAGATATACAGAGAGGAGGAGAGACAGAGAGGAATATCTTCCATCCGATGATTCACTCCCCAAGTGAGCTGCAATGGCCGGTGAGCACCGATCTGAAGCCAGGAACCAGGAACCTCTTCCGGGTCTCCCATGCGGGTGCAGTGTCCCAATGCATTGGGCCGTCCTCAACTGCTTTCCCAGGCCACAAGCAGGGAGCTGGATGGGAAGTGAAGCTGCCAGGATTAGAACCGGCGCCCATATGGGATCCTGGGGCTTTCAAGGTGAGGACTTTAGCCGCTAGGCCACGCCGCTGGGCCCTATTTCTGTTTATACTTAAGGACCCTCAGCAACATCAGAGATCCCAATGTATGCATGTGATCTTATGGAGCTCTGAAATTAATCTGTCATTAACTTGACTGCAAATGGTATTGCTTGTTAATTATTCTAATTGTTAGCAGCATTCAGAAAGGAAACTGATGTTTGTATATTGATCTGTGTCCTTTGGTCTTAAATCCAGTGTTTTGCTGACAAAAAAAAAAAAGGACACTGCTTGAGATAACCCTGGAGGCGTGGGGAAGGGGCCCAAGGAGCAGGGTAACAGCCCACACTTCCCCCAGGTGTTCTCCAGGGACGCTGTGGCAGAGGTCTAAGCCATGATTTGTGATGCCAGAATCCCACACTGTAGTGCTGCTTCAAGTCCTAATGACCAACTTTTTAAAATATTTTTTATTAATTATTTTGCATTATGTGACAGTTTCATAGGCTCTGGGAATCCCCCCATCCCTCCCCACTCCCCTCCCCCCTGGTGGATTCCTCCACCTTGATGCAGTATTACAGTTCAAATTCAATCAAGATTCTTTCCTTGCAAACATATACCAAGCATAGAGTTCAGCTACTTATTGTCCAAATGGGTTGAACAGTTTCTTGGGGAGACCATTTCTGGTCTGAAGTTAGAGCTGATAGAATATCATTACAGTCAATTAAGAGTCCCAATATAACATCAACAGCAATTTGCAATATTATGGAATTGACATGGTGTTGAGTAACCAGTATGTTAAAAAAAAAAAAAAAAAAAAAAAAAGCAAGCCCTAACCACAACCTATGATTAGCTCATTGACATTTAAATTTTAGTTTACATACAGGACCGGCTGCTATATACCTTAAAATGGCTATAAGGTACCATTCAGCTGTCTCATGTCTATTTCATTTTAGTATTTAGCCATTTGTTGTGTTGAAGTATAATTTTGCTGATCTTGGCAGATTTTAGGATAATCTAGACTGGTTTGTAACTCTAACAAGATATTTGTCGACATTTAAGGTGCAGAACATTTTTGGGGGGGGGTGTGCAGGAAAATCCCCAACACCATGGTGAGGAGTAACTAATCTTTGTGTCCCACCCAGCGAGGCATGAGCCAATCCACACCAGCTCTTTCCTGTCAGATTTCAAGCTCTACTTTCTGTTGTTTGTCTATTTATTTAGGTTTTTTTAAGTTTGTATGATTGTTTGTTTGCTGTAAGGAGTTTTCGAAGTGATCCCGATGGTCATTGCCGAGGGAGGGTGGGGGTCCAGAGGTGGAGCCAGGCTTGGACCAGAGAAAGCTCTCCTCCCTGGTCCTGAAGGACATTTATTGTTCTTCTGTTTCTGCGAACAGCTCAGGGTTTCTGGTTGTCTTTCCAATGACGTTGGTTTCTGCGCGGTAGTGTTTGGAGTTCTTCCATCCCCTGCGGAAGCTCCGGTTGGCTAATTGCCCTACTTTTAATCTGATCGAGCTCCTTTTAATCTGATCCAGGTCCCTGCTTACACGCCTGGGAAAGCAGCGGAAGATGGCCCAAGTACTTGAGCTCCTGTGGGAGACCTGGATGGTTTTCCCAGCTCCTCCTACCAGCCTGGCCCAGACCTAACACTTGTGTCTGTTCACGCAGTAAACCAGTGCATGAAAAATCTCTGTCTTAAGCCCAGAGTTATGGTTCAGTGGCTAAATCCTATATGGGTGTCAGTTCTTATCCTGGCAGCAGCCTCCCTTCCTATTAGGCTCCCTGCTTGTGGCCTGAGAAAGCAGTAGAGGATGGCCCAAAGCCTTGGGACCCTGCACCCATGTGGGAGAGCCAGCAGAAGCTCCTGGCTTCAAATGGGCTCAGCTCCAGCTGTTGCAGCCACTTGGAGAGTGAGCCAGTGCGTGGAACATCTTCCTCTGTGTCTCTTTCTCCCTGTAAGTCTGCCTTCCACTAAAAACAAACCTTTAAAAAAAAGACGGGGGGGCGGGAAGATCTCTCTCCTTACCTCTCTCTCCTGTCACTCTGCCTTGCAAAGAAATAATCTTAAAATTTAGAAACAACAACAACAAAATAATTCTTTTAATTCTGCACAGCGCTGTCTCCTGAGCAGGGGGTCGCCAAAGGTAGCAGTGGGAGACAGCTCCGGCCGAGAACCTGCACACCCACACTCCCAGTGCGCAGCTTGGGATAGGAGCTGGGAGAGTCACTCACCTGGCCTGGCCACTCAGCTCAGGACTCTCAATTTTCACAGGTGATTCCAGTAAGTCTGAAGAATACGCATGCGCCAATGTGACTTCTAGTGACCAAAATGAAAAATAATGCTAAATCTCTAAGTAGTACTTACAACCAAAGAGACTCAAGTCTTATCTATGATATATCTATGTCTATATATCATGTATATTTATGGTATGTATTTTTAATATATGATAAATTTATACATGAAAGAAACAGTCTCACCTTTCTTTATCACATCTGGCTTCAGCTTTTCAGGTAAATGTTTAGCTGTTTCGGTTTGCTGTCAAAAAAAACCAAAATTCTGATGATACCTTTGAAACCTCTGTGCTTTAAACTCTTTTGCAGCTGCTGTCTAGCTTATCAGCAAACCACACTTATGGGCCTGGCGCAGTGGCCTAGTGGCTAAAGCCCTCACTTTGCATATACCGGGATCCCACATGAGCACTTATTTCACTTTCCCTCCAGCTCCCTGCTTGTGGTCTGGGAAAACCAGAAGAGGACAGCCCAAAGCCTTGGGACCCTGCTTCCACATGGGACACACAAAAGAAGCTTCTGGATTGGCCCAGCTCTGGCACTTGGGGAATGAACCAGCAGTGGAAGATCTTTCCCTGTCTCTCCTTCTCTCTGCAAAATTTGATTTTTCAATAAAAACAAATACATCTCTTTAAAAACACACGCACCGATTAATTAAACACTAGGCTTTGGATTTACTAATAAATGGATTTACTTCAGGCAGCTCAGTGCCATAGCATGTTAAGCTACCACCTGCAATGCCAAGACCCCAGATGAGCACCAGTTCAGTTCAGTCCTAGCTGCTCCATTTCTGATTCAGCTCCATACTGATGCTCCTGGAGAAATACTAGAAGACAGCCAGAGAGCCTGGGTCCCTGCTGCCCACAGGAGGCATTCGGGGCTCCTGGTGTCGGCCTGGCCCAGTGCCTGGGTCCCTGCCACCCACAGGTGGCATTAGGGTCTCCTGGCTTCGGCCTGGCCCAGAGCCATCACAGCCATCTGGAGAGTGAACCAACAGCTGAAATGATCTTCTTCCCGCCTCTCTGCAACTCTGCCTTGCAAAGAAATCGTTTACTGAAAATGAAACCAGTGGCTCCAAACGTCTGTAGGATACTTCAAAACATTCCTAACCACTCTCAGCAAAGAATTTTCTGCCATCCACGGCAATCATGGAGTGTCACAAAGACCAAGGGAGAGTCTCCCACCGGATCGTTGCTGCTGAAGTGTACAGATTCCGGAGGACTTCGAAGATGCCCATTTATGTGAGATCGTACGTGTTCAAAAGAAAAGCCTGTCATCATATCCCTTCTTTCCCTACATGAATTCCCAAGCATCAGTATCCTGATCCCAAACTGGGCACCGAGGCAGAGGACAGTCACACCACGCCTTAGTCGGGAAACTGCACTGAAGGAAAGGGGGAGGGGTGTCAACAAAGCTGGTGAAGTTATCTAAAGAAAGGCAGGCTCAAAGCATTTCTAGTTTAGACAAAAAAATACTGTTTGCAGAACTTCCTCCTGCCAATGTCCAAGTAGACCCGGGTCCCAGCCTGGCTCCCAGGGCCCCCATACTCACAGGAAGCTGGGAATGATCACTGATGAGAACTGTTAGGCACTGGCCATCTTCTGGGCTCATGACTTGCACCAGGTTGGTGGATTCTTCTGTCTGTTCTGTACACATTAAGAAAAAAACAGGGCCAGCTTTGTGGCACAGTGAGTAAGCCTCAGACTACACTACTGGCATCCCATGTGGGTGCTGGTTCCTGTCCTGACTGCTCCACTGCCAAATCAGTTCCCTGCTAATGGCCTGGGGAAAGCAGTGGGAGATAGCCCCAGTGCTTGAGTCCCGGCTACCCACAAGGGAGACCCACATGAAGGTCCTGGCTTTAGTCTGGTCCATCATTCCCTTGCGGCCAACGGTGAAGCAAACCAGCAGATGGACGATCTCTATCTCACCCTTTCCATAATTCTGTCTTCCAAAAGAAATAAACATATTTTTTAAAAGTCACATAGGGGCCAACACGATAGCTCAATTGGCTAATCATCCATTTTGCAGGCCCAGCATCCCAAATGATGCCAGTTCGTGTCCTGGCTGCTCCATTTCCCATCCAGTTCCCTGCTTGTGGCCTGGAAAAGCAGCAGAGGATGGCCCAAGTCTTTGGGAGCCTGCAACCACATGAGAGACCCGGAAGAAGCTCCTGGCTGCTGAAGGGCTCAGCTACAGCCATCATGGCCATCTGGAGAATGGACCAGCAGATGGAAGATATTTCTCTATCTGCATAAAATCTGCAATTGAATTTAAAAATAAATAAGCTTTTGGGCCCAGCGGCGTGGCCTAGCGGCTAAAGTTCTCACCTTGAAAGCCCCAGGATCCCATATGGGCGCCGGTTCTAATCCCGGCAGCTCCACTTCCCATCCAGCTCCCTGCTTGTGGCCTGGGAAAGCAGGAGAGGACAGCCCAAAAGCTTTGGGACCCTGCACCCGGAAGAGGTTCCTGGTCCCGGCATCAGATTGGCGCTCACCGACCCGTTGCGGCTCACTTGGGGAGTGAAACATCGGATAGAAGATCTTCCTCTCTGTCTCTCCTCCTCTCTGTATATCTGGCTTTCCAATAATAATAAAATCTTTTAAAATAAATAAATAAATAAGCTTTTAAAAAATGTATCTGGTCTAGTCTATTGCTGCACTGGCCTCAAGGGAAGACAAGACTGACCAATGCTCCCATCTCCTGCTCCCTGCCACCCCAGCATCTGCACTGCTTTGCCATTTCTGAGGGACAAGCAACTCTGAACTGAATAGTAATTCCAGGCTCTGACCAACTCTTCCTTCTCCAGTGATACACTCATACTCAAACAATCTCACATGATGCTAGGTTTTCTGGGACTTCTTCCAAGTTTGATTTTTGTCATCACTTTTCAGAGCCAGAATTTTGCCATTTTCCAAAAAGACCTGTCTCTCTCTCATGGCTATTAGGAATCATAGCCATGGTGACTTCCTTCTCAAAGTTGGTAGAAAGTTCCCAGGAAGTTTGCATCTGATCAGGCAACACCTGAAACATAAGCCAGAAGCCATGCGACTTTAAAAGCAGAAGCCTGCCCTGGTGCTCCATTTCCAATCCAGCATCCTGCCAATGCACTCTCTAGGAGAGCAGTCACACAGCTCAACTATGTAGGCCCTTGCCACCCATGCATGGGACCTGAATTGACTTCCAGACAACAGGCTTCAGGACAGCCCAACTTTGGGTATTGCAGTGAGTGAAGGTCTCTTTTGCTCTCCTTCAAATAAATACAAATAAGTAACAAGTTTTAGAGTAGCAGCCTTTGAAAAAGCATCCAGGAAAATGCATAGCTTGGGATACAGCTCCGTGCTCCTGGAGAAGAGGTTAGTGTCTTAAAGGGTTTTCGGCGAGCTGGTTCACTGAACTGGTTCCAATTCTGCCCTCCTCCAAGTCCAGTGAGGGGGGACCAGACATTTGCAAGTGTAAGAGATCAGGATCTTCCCAATTCACTCTGTGAACAGGAAGGTGAGAGAGAAAGATGGGGGAGGGGGAGGGAGGGAGGGAGGGAGGGAGGGAGAGAGAGAGAGAGAGAGAGAGAGAGAGAGAGAGAGAGAGAGAGAGAGAGAGAAAACAAGTGCCAGAAGCCCACCAGGAATGTCCTTGGGACCCCAGGAAGAAATGGTCAGGAGGTGATGTCATCCCAGTCAAGTTTCCCATGCTGCACAGTAAATGGAGTAGATTATTTGGAGGCACACAGAGAGGGTCAGTGTTCCACACCATGGAGACACTGACACACAAAAAGGGAGAAATGGGATTAGGACACTTGACTCTTCAAGGGACACTCAGGAGACCATGGCTTTTTCAGCCAACGTTCACATCCTCCAATGCCAATGAGGAAATGAAAGAGCTGGGAAAAGAGTTTCGAATCATCAGTGAGAATTAATCCTGGTCCTGTTTGTCCTGTCTCAGTGCTCGAGTGGCTGCCTGTGCGATGGCAAGCTGTACATCAAAGTGGATTTCTACCTTCATCACCTCTTCCCTGCTGATGACAATAGGCTGCTGCAGGCGGATGAGGAGTATCTTCATCATCTCCGTTTCTGGCAATGAAAAGGGGCAAGAATGCGTGTCAACACAGAGACAGGTTTTATTTTCTAATGTCATCGTTTTAAATGACCTCAGGGGGGTATTTGTAAACCAGATCTTTCCATGATAATAAGATGAAAATAAATCATATTATAACAGGTTTCTGATACTGCTTTACTAAATACGCATGTATATTTATGCACACACTTGTCATACACGTTTGTGGGGCTGACCTTGGAAAACCATGAACCAGCATAGTGCAGCAAAAAGGAAATGGAGGCAGGTTCTGCCTTCTGCAAGCCAATCAACTTTTTAAGGAGCACTTTGTTTTTATAGGGGGATCATCTGCAACAAGCATTTTGCTTTCAAATCCACTAAACACAATATCCATTCAATATCTCTTTGAAATCTTAGTTGCTGCTAAAATTCACATTGAAATTCAGCTTTCCCAATATGCAAACAGTAATAATTCACCTCCATTTCAACACACTCTTTTCTTTTAAGAAAATTATTTAAGAGACAGAGTCACAGAGAGACACAGAAACATTGCTCCCAATCATTGTTTCTCTCTCCAAAAACTCATCACAGCCCTGGCTTGAGGCCAAGGGCAGAAGCCAGGAACCAGCACCCGAACTACCACCACTGTGCTCCAGGCTCCGCATCAGCATGAACCAGTTGGGCTGGGCACCCGAGCATGCCAGTGCAGGACATGGATTTCCTAACCACCAAGACAAACGCCTACTCTTAGGTTCCTCTTACAGAAAAGAATGGAGCCAGAGTTGAGAGAAGCCTGCTGTTAGACTTCAGCCTCTGAATTAGATGACAGCTCTTTGCTGAACTGCAGTGAGCGCACATTAGAGGTGGCCCACAAGAAAGAAGCGAGTGAAGTGCAACAGAGAGCCTGCACAGCCACAAACTGAGGAAACTGGAGAGGAAGCCAACAGAAGCATACAGGCCTAGATCGACCTGTCCATCGCAGTGGAAGACCAAAACGCAACCAGTAAGGTGGGGATGCAGCAAGAGTAACTCAGACAGCAGACTGGGATTAATTGGGACCAGAAAGGGCACACCATCTCAATCATTTTGATATACGATATTTTGGCTGGAACTGGTTAAACAAATTAACAACAGTTTTTATTTGACATGAATACTTGGAGATACAAGACAAAGAGGCAGAATCTACTAGATACCACAAAACAAAGAAAGAATGATGGTCCCAGTGGACTGCTTGAAAGAAATTCTTGGTGGAAAGTAGAATGAACAGACTCCTTGGCACAGTGAGGAGAAAGAACAGGTAGCTGCTGGCTGCACACCACCAGTGACACCTGCACACCGCTAATGATGCCTGCGTAGGCATGGCTAGGGCACAGCTAGAATCACCATGTTCCATGACAAGGTGCCAGGAGGCAGTTCACTGAGCCAGAAATGAGTTCACTTCCAAACCCATACATGCGCAGTGCTGTCCTATCATAACTTTTGTCTCCCTATACAAAATGGCACCTGATTTGGCTCTAGGTGGCAGACTGGGCTATGGAAATCTACCCTTTTCCCACACTGCCCATCTGGGACCTGCTGCTCTGTCTCTGCTCCTGGTCAAAAGAAACAGACCAGCAGGATAGGCAGTTCTTTGTCTGGGTTCATCTCCTGAGCTCTGGGTGAATGCCCTTCCCACCTGTTGCTGGCAGAGTTCCAGCTACCAGTGGAGTTAAGACTGCTGCTGGCTGATTGCCATTGGGGTATCAGTCACTGCAACACCACACCATTGTGTCCGCTGCTTTCCTTGTGTCTGTCAGTCTCCAGGTACCCCTCTGCTATTGTTCTGTTCTCTCCTATGTCCTGGAATGTGCCCTCTCTACTCCACACTGGCTAACAGTTCTCCGTCTGTTTAAGCATGTCCTTACCCTATTCGGCCATCTTGATTCTCCGTAAATTAAATTTTAAAAATCATCCATTCAGACCAAGCAGCATTTATCCCAAAGATGCAGGGACAGTTTTCAACATATGCAAATCAATGAAAATGACATATCACACCAACAAAATGATAAGAAGCCACATGATTATTTAAATGAATAGAGAGAAAGCATTTGGTAAAGTACATCCTTTTGGGGACAGGATGCTGGCGTAGTGGGTTTAGCCCCTGCCTGCAGCACCAGCATCCTGTAGAGGCTTCTGGCTGTTCCACTTCTGATCCAGCTTCCTGGTTATGCGTTTGGGAAAACAGTGGAATCTCTGGACCCCTGCATCCACAAGGGACACATAGAGAAAACTCCTGGCTCTTGGTTTCAGACTGGCCCAGCCTCAATCTCTGTTCCCAGTTAGGGAGTAAATCAACAGATGGAAGTTCTCTTTCTTTCTCTCTCTAACACTTTTAAATAAATGAATGAAAAATAAAACATACTTTTATGATGAAAAATTCCACCAAAATATTGTATATAGAAGGAACACACTTATAAACAATGAAGGCAACATAGGCAAATCTCACAGCCAGTATTATATTGAATGGAGAAAAGTAGAAGCATTCCCACTAGGATCCAGAACCAGACACGGTCGCCCACGCTCCCCATTGCTATTCCACACGAACCTGGAAACTCTATCTAGAGCTACTAGACAAGAAAAAGAAATCAAAGGGATACAAATTGGAGAGAAGGAAGCTGAATCATCCCTGTTTGCAGGTGACATGGTTCTTCATATAGCGGAACCAAAGATTCTAAGACTGTTGCAACTCAAGAGACTTTGGCAAAGTGTCAGGACACCAAACCAAACTAATTCCATTCTTACACACCAACCATGGTTGAGAACGAACTCTTAAGATCAGCCCCATTCCCAAGAGCTGCCAAACAATAAATAAAATAAACAAATACCTTGGGATATATTTAACCAAGGATACAAAAGATCTCTATAATGAAAAATTTTTAAATGTTAATGAAAGGAATAGAAAAACACACATGCAAAAAATGGAAAAATCCTCCCCATGTTTAGGGATTTGTCAGAATATCATCAAAATGCTCACACCACCCAAAACAATTTGCGATCCCAATAAAAATGCAAAGGGCATTCTTCTCAGATCTGGAACAATACAGTAGCCCAGAAACTCCTATGAAAACACAAAAGATCCCAAACAATTAAAGAAATGTTAAACAATAAAAACCAACCCAAAGGCATCACAACACCATACTTGAAGACACACAACTGACACAGACCAATGAAATAGAAGGGAAGCACCAAAAGGTCGTCCACACATCTATACTCCCCCCACCATACTAGGCACCTTGCCTCTATCTCAAGGCACGCACACAATCTTCTTTAGAACTAACCCAGCTTTTTACTGACAGAACTGCACACAGAAAACATAAACGAAAATAGATGTGGCATGAACAATTATCATCTTACCTGTTACGCAGAAATGGACCACTGCTTCCTTGAACAATCTTACTGGATCCCACAGAGTACTCTTAGAAGGAAAATAAATTTGTGAAATTCACAAGCACATGACACATACAGAGAACAATCCAGAAGCATTCGGATCTCACAGGGAAATGAACATCATTACCTCCACATTGTTTATATAAAATGTCACACTCTGACTTCTGAGGTTGAAATCAATCCAAAATTTCTCTATTTTTTCATCTGCAGGTTTTCTCATCTGAAAGAGAATTTCAGCATGAATTGAACAGAATATCCACATTAAATGGTCATGTAAAATCTAACCCATTAAAGAATTTGAACTTTTCCTAAAATAATACTGTCCTAACATTATGCAACTTGCCTTAATTACTTAACTCATTTATGCAAAATGGAAAGATAACAATTTTCTGTACCTAGTTCCAAGAAAAATTGCTATCTTAACATATCTCATGGACATTTAAGTGTGCCAAAAGACTCCATCTTGTAATTTTATCTATAATAAAACACTGGTTTACATAATTTATTGTCTGAATAAACGCAATAGTTATCATTATAGTTTTGCTGACAGTAGCTTTTAGCAAAGGTTATCTAATTAGAAGCCTATTTCATATTTTTTCATTATTTTAAATATATCTTTACTGTAAGTTCCAAGGCCAAAGAACAGCTAAACCAGTGAGATACAATTTGTAGTAAATAATAATAATAAAAAAACCTTGAGATTGCTGTAATCCTTAAATTCTTTTATAAACAGTCTGAGGTATTATTAAGTCAATTTAATGTGTGCCTGATTTATGAAAATACATGTAACCACAACAGTGTTAAAAAAAGACTAAAAGAAAAATACTGTACAACTCCAGGAAATGATTCAAATACAGATGTAAATAAATTTTTTAAAGACTTTATTTCTATCTCTTTGAACGATTTTCCATCTGCTGGTTAAATGACTACCATGTTCAGGGCGAAAGCAAGCAGAAGCCAAGCCAAGAGCCTAGAACTCCTTCTGAGCCTTCTACATGGACGGCAAGGGTCACACACTCAGGCTACCTCCCGCTGCTTTCCCACACACATCCACAGGGAGCTGGACAGAACCAGGACAGCCAGAACGCACACCGGCACTGCCACAAAAGGACAGTGTTGCAGGGTTAGGGTTACTCAGTGGCTTGATGCTGCACCACAACGCCAGCCCCCTCAGTTACTTTCTCCAAACAAGAAACATGTCCAGATGGACAAGTTTACCAAATGAGGCTATCGCCAAATGTAATTTTTCCACCAAAGCACAACCTTGTAGTTTTCTGCCATGTTTTTCTGTCTGCTGATTAGGAAGAATAATGAAGCAACTGCTGCAATTGTTTTACATTTTTTAGCCGTTCTCATATACCACTACTAAATCAGTTCTTAATCACAGTTTTGTCTTACTAAAGTCATTTTGTCTGAAATAAGACCTCTGGCATTCTTCCTCTGCTTGATCCAGTCTGTTGCTGCGGCTTTCATTACTTTATTGAGATCTCTATGTCCCAGATTTTAGTCTGGTTCCTTTTCAAACATCTTTTTGTGAAATCTCATTCGTACCCTGCATTGTCCGCCTCATTTCAGTAAACTCTCTGTACCTCTTGAACCTCTGACTATCCCTATAGTCACTCTCCTGAAAGTTTTGAATCAAATATTTATTCCCTCAACCTCCTTTTCTTTGGCGTCTGACACTACTAGAACATTACCATGCGCCAGCGGACACTTCATTCTCTCCTTCACCCCTCTGTTGATACTTGCATATCTGATGAATCCAGTGTCTCTTTGGCTTTTTTCATATTTTTAAATGATTATTTTATGATGGAGTTCCACAGACTCTGAAATTTCATGTTCCCTCTCCTTAAAGCCCTTTGGCCCCACTGATTTCCCTTATATTATTACAATAGTACAGTCCTTCATAAACAGTAATAAGTCCATCATTCCACCATTTAAGCATATCCCAACATTGTAGGTATGGGCAATGACAAAGAGTTCAGCATCCTATTGCATATATATATGCATATATATATCAGTTTCATATATACATATATAACACAATTTCAATGGAAGTCCGTCTGTGGTTTGGAAGTAGAGATGCACACTGCATTGTATCTTCACATCTACATATCATAATCTCCATTACACAGTTACTGTACATCCCCTTAAATGCAATGCCACAAAACAAAATCAACAGGAAGAAAAACAGAAAATTTACAACATGGAGTTAAATAACGTGATACTGAATGTCCAATGTGTCACTGAAGAAACAAAAATCAAAAAGCTTTTGAAGCAAATAATGCTGCTGTATGCCCTATGTGTCACTGAGAAAATTACTAAGGAAAAAAAACTTGAAGAAATGAAAACAAAAAAATCAAAACCCATGAGATGTAGCAAAAACAGTACTAAGATACGTATAACATCAGGTGCTTACAAAAAAACAGAAGCATCTCAAATAAATGATCTAATAATGCATCTCAAGGACTTAATGAGAAAAAGTGAAAAGCATGAAATGATAATCACAGCAAAAATAACGGAATTAAAACTAAAAACCTACAAATAGCAACAAGAAAGACCCACTTTCTAAGAAGATGAGCAAAACAAATTCTAAGCCAGACTAGCAAAGAAAAGTAAGAGAGAAAAACCAAGTCAAATTAGAGTTGAAAATAAAAACATGCTAAGAAACAAGTAAGGTGATCTCTTCCTGCTGAAAACACAATCTCTGATCACTATGTGGTGTCCTTTCTCATCTCTTTGGTTATTTTTTCACGTCAAAGTTTATCTTATCTAACATAAGGATGCCTACAGCAGGACCTGGCATGGTAGTTTAGTGTCTAATATCCTCACCTTGCACATACTGGGATCCCATAATGGCACTGGTTCACATCCAGGCAGCCCCACTTCCCATCAAGCTCCCTGCTTGTGGCCTGAGGAAGTAATTGAGGACGGCCCAAAGCCTGGGGAGCCTGTACCCTATTGGGAGACCTGGAAGAAGCTCCTGGTTCCTGGCTTCAGATTGGTGCAGCTCTGACCATTGTGGCCACTTGGAGAGTGAATCAGCAGATGGAAGATCTTTCTGTCTCTCCTTCTCTCTGTAAATATGCCTTTCCAGTGAAAATAAATCTTTTAAAAAATGAAGAAAAATTGCTACATCAACTCTTTTTTCCATTACCTGGAATATCTTTTTCTTTCACTTTGTTTCTGCCTGTTTTAGTGAGATGTTTCTCCTGTAGGGAACAAATAGATGGATTTTGTTTTTTTTTTTAATCCAGTCTACTAATCTATGACATTTGATTGTTGGGTTTAAGCCATTTACATGCAGAGTTAATATGAATGGGTGGTAACTCAATCCTGTCACTTCAGCAACGGTTGTTCATTATTTGATTTACTCTTCTGTTGTTATTTTACTGGGATGTTCTTCACATTTGCCTCTGGTTTTGGTAGGTGTTATTCCTTTTCTCTATAAAGAGAACATCTTTAAGCATCATTTGTAGGGCAGGTCTGAAAGAGGCAAATTCTTTGAGCTTTTCTTTACTGTGGAAGAATTTAACTTGATTTCAAAGACAAAGGAAAACTTTGCTGGATAAGTTATTCTGGGTTGATAATTTATCCCCTTTAAAATCTGGAATATGTCACTTCACTCTCTTCTGGCCTGTAGAGTTTGAGAGGTCAGCAGGAAGTCTGATTGGGGATCCTTTTAATGTTACTATCTTTTTCACATGCATATTTAAGTATCTTTTCCCTGTGTTCAACTGAAGAAAGCTTGATTATCATGTGTCATGGCAAAGATTGCTTTTTGTCAACCCCCTGGGAATTCTGTTCTTCTTCTGAATGTTGTTTCCCAATTTTTTCTCCAAATTAGGGAATTTTTCCCTTATTTTATTGAATATATTTTTAAACGCAGCCTCTCTTTCTGTGCCTTCTGGAACTCCCATATGTCTTATATTCGGTCATTTAATAGTGCCACCTAATTCTTGAATGCTTTCCTTAGCTTGACTCAGCTCCTCTTCCAGCTTTTCAAGTATTTCCCCATTTTGGAAGAAACGTCTTCCAAATCTGAGATTCTTTCTTCTGCCTTGTTCATTCTATCACTGAGGCTTTCCACTGAATTTCTAACTTGCTCCATCGTGTTCATTTCAAATAATTCGGCTTGACTTTGTCTCAGTATTGCTATTTCCTGTGTGACCTATAGTTCTTAAATTCATTCAACTCCTGTATGTGCTTCTCATTAAGAAGCTTCATAATAAGTTTATAAAATTCTTTATCCCCCATTTTCTTGATGTATTCCTCAGTTAACTCTGAGATCAACAAAGGCGTTTGCTCCTTTGCAGGGGAAGCAGCAGTAATATTCACTGTGTCTGTCTCCTCTTTCGCTCTTGGTCATTGCTATTCTGGATGGAAGATTCCTCTCCTTAGGGCCCGTTTCTAAACTGTGTAGCCCACTGAACTACAGATGGAGTTTACTAATTGAGTTTGGTATTTGGTTCTTTGTTTGCAGTCACTTGTGCCACTCTCTACAGCAAGTATCGGTTCTGGACTCTTGTTTTAGGCTTTTACCATGGTCTCCATGGCCCCAACTCCTGGCTCACCACTTTCAACCCCATGTGATCCTGTGCTGTGGCTGCACCATTTGCCATATCCTGTATAATCTTTCTCCCACTCCTGGCTCAAGCAATGCCTGGCATTAGGGAGACACCAGCTGTCCTACATCACTGGATGCTAGTCTTGCTGGAAGCTGTTGGCCTGAGGGCCACCTGGACCTATTTTGGTTGGAACCTGTAAGATGAAAAGTTGGTGCAATTTTCTCTGTAATACCAGCGCAATGCACTGAGCCAGAAGTGAGTTCTTTCCTGGCTGTGTGCCTGTGCAGCTCACTACAGTTCCTTCTGCCCCACAACCTTCACCTTAGTACACAAAATGGCGCCTGATGAGAGTTCTGGGCCTCCTGGCTATTGGGCCTGAAGGCCACCTTGACTTATCTTGAGTAGAACCTGTAGGATGCCAAGTTGGTACCATTTCCCTGAGGGACCAGTGCAACGTGTTGAGTGCAGAGTGAATTCCCTCCTGGCTCAGCAACTGCACAGCTGTTGTTCCTCCACCCCAAAGCCTTTTCCTCAGAACACAAAATCACACTCCATGTGGCTCTGGTACGTGTCTGAGCCATGAAAGCGACCCTGTTCCTGTACCTTCTTGCCTGGGCTCTGTCACTCTGCTTCTGCTTGTGGTCGGATCAAGCAAATCAGAAGGATGGGTAGTTCTATGCCTGAGTTCTCCTCTTGAGTTCCTGGTGAACTTGCCTTCCAACTGGCCACCAGTGGAGCTTCAATCACTGGTGCCAACCACTGCTCCATCGTCTCTGCTGCTTCCCCATGTCCATGGATCTCCAGGTGTCTCTCTGCCATTGGCCTGTCCTCTCCTATTACCCGGGATTGTGGCCTATCTTCTTTACCCTGGCTACTGATTCTCCATCCTTTTTAAACATGTCCTTACCCTATTCTGCCATCTTGCCTGTCTCTTTGATTACTAAAGGTAATCTGCTTCCTGCAGATGCATCATTGGGTACCACTTGATTGACTTTTCAGTTCCAGCTGGATGCTGAGGTATGGATTCCCCTAACTCCTTCCACTGTCATCAATGGCTACAGGTCTATGGGGTTCTCACTTCAGTTCCAGCAGGTAGGTAGGCCCCAGTGGTGGCCTGGGGTTGCAGGAGGGTTGGCCAAGAGTCCTCAAGGACTGTATGGCTCTTTGTACCAATCAAAGCGCTGGAGGGTAGAGAACAGTCACAGTAGTACGTGCCCCAAGTTCAATGGGAAAGCAGACTTCCCCACAGTGCCATGTGCCACCGCAGGGGGAAGAAGAGTGTGGAGGTGGAATGGGCCCCCGTTCTGCTTGGGCAGGTGGTCTTACCTCTAAAGTCTTGGGAGTTCATCCCCCTGTTGTTCTCAGACACATGTCCCTGGTAGCACAGCACACTTTGGGGGCTGGAGTTTAGGGGATCACCGTTTGTGCTATTTTACTGGGATGTCTGTGCAGCCCAGGCTCAAGGATTTGCCAGGGCCTTAATCCTCCTAGAGTGGCAAGAACTCTGTTAGTGATGCCTTTCTACAAGATAATACGAAAATGTGTCTCAAGAGCAGAGGGAGATGCAGTTCCTCCTCTAGGGCAGAGGTCCCATGTGGCTCTGCTGGCAGGACTTGGTGTCTGTGTGACTGCAGATCCCTCCCCTAGCTAGGATTGCTGGGGCTCTCAGGGGCTCTCCTAGTTGCCCTCTCCCCTAAGGGGTGTCTCTGCGTCCAGGTGGACATTCCCTTTTGAGTCACAGCAGCTGATGTCTTTTGCTCCTCTTTCTGCTGTGGATTCTTTGTCAACTGACAGTGTCTCCATGTCTCCTCCATGAGTTCCAGGGCTCTGCCTCAGGCACCCACAACAACATGTGGCAGTTTACTGGTGCTTTCGGGTCTTGCCATGAAGGTGATAACAAATGGGGTCCCTAGGACCCCATCCTGGACTCTGTCTTGCACTTGGAAAAACTTGTGTAAAAACTTGTGTAAAAACAAGGTAAATCTCTGATTGGGACCCAAGCATCCCAATCAGAGTGCTTGACTGCTCTACTTCCAATCCAGCTTCCTGCTGTTGAAAGCAGACAAAAACCTAGGGCCTGGGCCCCTGTTAACTACATGGGAGACCAGGATGGAACTGCCAACTTCTGACTGTAGCCTGACCCAGCCCTGGCTATTGTGGCCATTTGGGAAGTGAATCAGCAGATGAGACACAGAGAATGTGTGTGTGGGGAAGAAGGGGACAGCAGGTGTCTCCCTCTCTGTGCCTTTCAAATACAGGAAACTTCCTTTCAAAAAGAAGATGTGGACAGCAGCCTGCAGCACATCACTTTACGCCTAGAAGAGGATCTACTGCTGGTCTGGCAATTATTTTCACTTGAGGTAGGATTTGACTTCTTGCAGATTTTGTCGAAGAGCAGATGTATTCAGTACATCAGGTTTTCATCCATCTTTACAACCTCACTCCTGAGGCTCAGGGACTTTAGCTGAGCCATGCTGCCTGCATGCCCACCACTTGGTTCTGATGATGTTTCAGAGATTACCATGATATAGAAACAGTCACCATCTCGGCCTCTGCCTCCCAAGGTCCCGCGGTACTTCTCCATACCCAGCACTAATACAGTGTCTCTACTGCCTCCCAGACAAACCTCAAGAAGCATTTAACAGCTGCCCTACGATAGCCCCCAGGGATTGGTTCTGATGTCCCTTCAGAACCTGAAATCTGCGGACATTGAAGTTCCTTAAATAAAACGGCACTTGGAGTTGTCATTGTGGCACAGTGGGCAAAGCTACCGTCTGGGATGCTGCCATCCACATGGGCATCGGTTTGTCCCGGCTACTCCACTTCTGACCCAGCTCCCTTCTAATGGTATGGGGAAAGCAGCAGCGGGTGACCCATCCAAATGGGAGAGCTCTCTCCTCCCCTGACTTCAGCCTTGCCCAACTCTAGCCACTGAGGCCCCTGAGGCCATCTGGGAAGTGAATCTGCTGATGAAGATCTATCTCAGTCTCTCCATTTCTCAATGCAGCTTTAAAATAAACAAACTATATATATATATAATATATATAAACTATATAACTATTTAGTTATATAACCTTCTATCATACTTTAAGCCATCTCTAGATTATTTATAGTTCCTATGACAATGTAAACACTAAGTAAATACTGTATTTTTAAGAAAATAATGATGAGGCAAAAATCAGTACACACTCCACCTAGATGCAACCATCATTGCAATGTCTAACTATATAGGACATATCAGCAACAACCTATAACACTCCATCTGCAGTGGGCTGAACCCGTGGCTGCCAGCCTGCAGACAGAGAGGGCTGACAATGTACAACTTTTGTGCCCACCTATGGGACACAGACTACAGACTCACTACTTTCCCAGAAGATAGTACTTCTTGGACATGGGCACCACCATGGGCGCCTAGTTTTTAATAGCCACAGAGTTAGACGAAGGTATTAGCCCACCATACATGTTCTAGAAGCTAGGATAAGGTGAAGTTCAAGGGCCCTGATAGAAGCTGTTGGAAAATTGCAAAGAAAATCCACAAAGAGCAGAATTTTCACAGTAACCTAAGGGGAAATAAAATAGACAGACTTTGGGTGCAGGACTGAGACTCCAAGAATCTGCTCTAGACAGAAGGAATGTGCCAGCAAGCCTGGGTCTACAGTCCCAGGAAGGCATGCTGGACCCAAACCAAGGACACGGTGCATGCAAACACTCTGAAGGCTGCGCCAAGGGACCAAACTCTCAGGTCTCATCCTGACACTGAGATGATGGGTTCGTGAGCACTGTGACAGGAAGGACCCTGTGTTTGTCTAGAAACCAAAGAGGAGGGTGAAAAGAATCTGATCTTACAAAGGAAGGATGAAAGTGCTGTCCGTGTGCCCATAACATCCTGAGCTGTCCTGGCACATCCTTTGTCAGGTGTCTGTACTTGCACAGCCTGTACTCTATGAAGACAGAGAAAGGAAAGAGTGTGGCCCCTGTTGTTGGAGAAAGAAGAGGAAAGTTCAACTGGAAGGAAAGAGGCGAGGGTACCACCTCTTGCTTCTTGTATAATCTTTCCCTTGAGGAGGGTAAAATGAAACAAGCAGCTGGCTTCATGGGTACATTATGCACCCCCAAATCCCCCTTTCTGTCAGGAATAACCATGGAGCCCTCAAGCATGGTCTCAGAGTTGAAGCTACTTGGAGATGTTAGTATTCTTTTCAAAAAGTCTCTTGAGAATGACAGCAAAATTGAACAGAACTGGGTTTCACCATCCAGCACCCTCCCAACCCCCAGGCAGGACAAACCTACCTCACATCCATCGGCGAATGCGGCAATACATGGAAATGAATAAACCCTGGAAGAGACCATCACAGTTACAATGTAAAACTTGGATTATCCCAGCCACAACCCACAGACACAAGAATATTTATAACTAGGATATGCTGTTGAGTTTCTTGGTACAGTCGGGGGGGTTCAAATGTACAAATGGGATGCATATACAGTTTTTAAATGCCCACCTGGTAGACTCTGAATTACATTTAGTGATTCTCTATACCTCCACCAAAGCACTTGGCAGAATTCCCAAAGAAAGAAAGTAGCAAATATGTTCATACCAGAAACTCAACTGTTGGGCTTGGCAGTGTGGCCTAGTGGCTAAGGTCCTCGCCTTGGTCCCATATGGCCGCTGGTTCTAATCCCGGCAGCTCCACTTCCTCTCTATCTCTCCTCCTCTCAGTATATCTGACTTTGTAATAAAAATAAAATAAATCTTAAAAAAAAAAGAAGAAGAAACTCAACTGTTCATAACACACTTATCTCTGATGAGCTCATGTGTGTAACAACCACTCCTCTTAAAAATCTCCGGACTTGCTGGAGAGGACTGTATCAGAAATGTCCCAAATCAAACAAGTGTGCTAAAGACCAACAGAGCTCATTTTGAAAGACACTCACAGATCCCAGACAAGCTGTAAACACAGCCGACATCGCCAGGACACCGAGAAGCAAGGGAACCATGCTGAAGAAGCTGTCTTACCTCTTTTGGTCACCAAGTCTGTCATTCAGGAGATTGAGAAAACAGCGACTATCCTACAAAACAAGTCAAATGTTTTCATTAAAAATATATGTATATATCTTATTTAATACTACCCTGACCAGCACATACAGGTCAGTATGGGCTCCTGCCCAACTATATCCAGTAACATCATGATGCTGCATAAGGGTTCGGGATCATGTTAACTATTCTTTGCCACGAGAAAGAGGCTCAGGCCACAAGCAGACTCCCTTCCTCTGACTGTGAGGGTGACAACTGAGGAATACTTGGGAGTTCCAGAAGTTATTTGCACATTTGTATGTCAATGAGCCAGAAGAAGCAACAAGAGAATCACCACTTCCTGCCAGACCCCAGCAGGGTGAGCCTTTCAAGGATGAGTGGCCCAACTAAGAGCTGGGTGCCTCCAGGGGAGACAATTTCAGAAGCTAGATAATTAACGGATCCTGTATTTTCTTCCCTTTCACAGCAAATGTGCCAGTGAAACAGAAGAAATTCATGCCAGAAGCCCACGGGAGTGCAGGACCTTTCTATTTCTCTAAATCAGGTAGCTGGAACTCAAAGGCAAGCTTGGGATAGCCCTGACATGACGTCAACATCTCCACCTAGACCACAGGGAATCCTGGCAATGGGCTCAGAGCCTGAGAAAATAGAAACATTTAGATGTTAGAAAATCTGAGGCCCAGAGTGATGGCTCCATGGCTAAAACTTGACCTTCCCAGCACAGGGATCCCATATGAGCGCTGGTTCATGTTCCACATGCTCCACTTTCCTCCCATCCAGCTCTCTGCCTGGGGCCTGAAAAGCAGTGGAGGATGACCCGAAGCCTCGAGACCTGCATTCACACTGGAGACCTGGAAGAAGCTCCAGGCTTCTGACTTTGGATCGGCTCAACTCCAGCCACTGTGACCACTTGGGGCCTGAGCCATCAGACGGAGGCTTGGGGGCTGAGCCATCCACTTCTCTGTAAAATCTGACGTGCATTTCCAATAAAAATAAATAAATCTTAAAAGGAGAAAACTCTGGTTGTTTAGCTTTTGCCCAGAAGGGTACTTTTAGCCTAGATGCTGTTACTAAGGTTTTGCCTTATACTAAAAGCAGCAGCTTTAGGTATTTTGTTTTTGTTTTTGTTTTTTTTTAAAGAGGAGAGGATATGTTTTAGCCATGTGAAACTGAAGACAGATACACACAAAAGCCATAAGCTGCTTCTATGCCACTCAAAGGCAAAATCAAGGTGAGCCAGAGGTATAGAGAAGACCCTGAAAATAACCCTTCCTCTACATACAGATGGTGGGTGGACAGCTCAACACAACCACCCAACACGACTTGGCCACCAGAGAGAGCCCCACGCATAGGAGCCTGTCAACACCCATGGGAGCCTGTCACCACTTCTCCAGTTCCCCATCCCCCTACAAATCCATTTACTGTTACTGTTTTTTTTTATTTATTTATTTATTTATTTATTTATTTATTTATTTATTTATTTGTTTGTTTATTTATTTATTTATTATTGGAAAGGTAGATATACGAGAGAAGCGACAGAGAGAAAGATTTTCCATCCACTGATTCACTCATCAAGTGGTCCCAATGGCCGGAGCTGAGTCAATCAAAAACCAAAAGCCAGGAGTTTCCTTCAGGTCTCCCACATTGGTGCAGGGTTCCAAGGCTTTGGATCATCCTTGACTGCTTTCCCAGGCCATAAGCAGGAAGCTGGATGAGAAGTGGAGTAGCTGGGACACTAACCAGTGCCCATATGGGATCCCGGCACTTTCAAGCCAAGGATTTAACCACTAGGTTACCGCACTGGGCCCTACATGTCCATTTACAATTGCTCTCCTCATTCAAAACAAAACATTTTCTGCTTGATCCATGAAAATCACTTTGTCTGTAGTCTGTACCATCCCTGTTTGTATTGATGGATCCCTTTCCTTGGAAAACAGGGAGTTTAACAATTTCAGTGAAATCATATAAATGGAAGGAAAAAATTCCTCCCTAAGCCCAACTCATTGCCAAGAATTCAGGGGAGACTTCGCAACTGTTCACTGTTAGGGCAGAACTCTCACCATCTCAAATTCTCGATCCTTAATGTCTTTGAAAGCTTCCGCAATGACGTTATCCTCAAACCACTGCTTGGCAAGTTCCTCCCTCGCTGTTCTAGTTGTCAACCTACACAAGGTTTCGGAAGCTGCAACCTGCTGGTCGTAATCTGGACATGAACACACAGCAGACATGGGTCACTCTGGACAAACGACACAACAAAGGAGTCCCAGAGACGGTGCTTACTCTGACAAGTCCCATCTTGGTCGCTTCATGCCACACAAACTAACAGCAGAACGTATCCTGGGGTGGGACCCCCAGGCAAGCTGCAACTGACAAATCCTGGGAGAGAAATCTAAAAGATGTTAACAACATATAAATGAATAATATTTGTGGTTTTATGTTAGATACATTTAAAATTTTTAAAGGAAAGGGCTGGCACAATGGCAACACTGGCTAATCCTCTGCCTGCTGCCACTGGCATCCCGCATGGGCACTGATTCATTTCCTGGCTGTTCCACTTCCGATCCAGCTTCCTGTTTATGGCCTGGGAAAGCAGTGGAGGATGGCCCAATCCTTGGGACCCTGCACCCATGTGGGAGACCAGGAAGTCCTTCCTGGCTCCTAACTCAAGGTCAGCTCAGCTCCAGCTGTTGCAACAAGTGGATGGAAGATCTGTCTCTCCTTCCCTCTATAAAAATCTATGTTTTTTAATTTTTATTTATTTTTATTGCAAAGTCCGATATACAGAGAGTGGAGGAGAGACAGAGAGGAAGATCTTCCATCCGATGATTCACTCCCCAAGTGAGCCGCAATGGCCGGTGCGGTGCCGATCCGAAGCCAGGAGCCAGGAACTTCTTCTGGGTCTCTAGCAGAAGCCGTCCTTGACTGCTTTCCCAGGCCACAAGCAGGGAGCTGGATGGGAAGCAGGGCTGCTGGGATTAGAGCCCATGACCATATGGGATCCCAGTGCGCTCAAGGCGAGGACTTTAGCCACTAGGCCATGGCACCAGGCCCAAAATCTGCCTTTCAAATTAAAAATATAAATATTTTTTTAATTCGAAGAAATTTCATCAAAATAGCCATAAAATATTTGTTTAAAAAATAAAATTCTAAGGTCACTTATGATATTCACAATGGACTCTAAAACTGCATAGAGCAAAATACTTTCCATAGCACGGTACTTATTTACATTAAGGGCCAAGGCACCTGGCCTGGTTAAGTCACTGTTGGGATACCCATATCTGATTTGCAGTGTTTTGGTTTGTATTCCAACTTGGCTCCTGATTCCAACTTCCAACTAACGCAACCCTGGGAGGCAGGAGGTGACGGTTCAAGGGACGAGGTCCCGGCCACACACATACACAGGAGACCCAGACTGGGTTTCTGTTTCCCAGCTCTGGCTGAGGTGGGCACTTGAGGAATAAACTGGTGGATGGGAGCTCTCTGTCTCTGTCTCTCAAGCATTTTTTAAAATTGTGTTTTTAACTGATTTTTAAAATTTAAATTTAAAAAATAAAATTTTCAGTGCTTATGAAAATAGAAAATTTAGAGAAAGTTGCTTAGACATGGAAACTGTGAGTCAAGGAGAAATGAAATGGCCTGGGAACAAGGACACAGGGAACTCTTCTTCATTTTGACTCCATTTGTTTTCAAAAAGAGTATTTACGGTAGATGTGCCAACATACTAAAATTTAACAAAGTTGCATGGTGAATAAATATGCAATTCCTAATTATTCTTTACAGTGTTCGGTCTGTACCTCT
>NW_026697738.1:0-53416 GCF_030435755.1 Ochotona princeps
CATGTGGAGCATTCGTTTGTGTGGGATGCTCTACTAGATTCATTCCTAGATAATGCACTCAAAGGGCACTAAGCATAGAGTGTGAAAACTGAGTTTCCTTGAGAGCTGCTTGGAAGCCTGATGGTGTGTGAAGTTAGTGAGCCAAATGGAGTTGTTCTTGCACAAGGACCACTTGGTTGATCCTTCTTCAATATGCCCTTCACCAACATGCAGTGTTTCCTTGATTGAATTAGCTCTCACACCAATATTTGCGTCTAGAGCCTTTGCATTGAGGACTATCTGAAAGCGGCTGTGGCACTGAAGTTGCCTGTGAATGTGGAGTTGGTGGCATGTGAAACCCGCATGTGGAGCATTCGTTTGTGTGGGATGCTCACCAAGCTTCATTTCAGTCCTAGGCACTCAAAGGGCACTAAGCATAGAGTGTGAAAACTGAGTTTCCTTGAGAGCTGCTTGGAAGCCTGATGGTGTGTGAAGTTAGTGAGCCAAATGGAGTTGTTCTCACACAAGGACCACTCGGCTGATCCTTCTTCAATATGCCCTTCACCAACATGCAGTGTTTCCTTGATTGAATTAGCTCTCACACCAATATTTGCGTCTAGAGCCTTTGCATTGAGGACTATCTGAAAACGGCTGTGGCGCTGAAGTTGCCTGTGAATGTGGAGTTGGTGGCATGTGAAACCCGCATGTGGAGCATTCGTTTGTGTGGGATGCTCACCAAGCTTCAGTTCAGTCCTAGGCACTCAAAGGGCACTAAGCATAGAGTGTGAAAACTGAGTTTCCTTGAGAGCTGCTTGGAAGCCTGATGGTGTGTGAAGTTAGTGAGCCAAATGGAGTTGTTCTCGCACAAGGACCACTTGGTTGATCCTTCTTCAATATGCCCTTCACCAACATGCAGTGTTTCCTTGATTGAATTAGCTCTCACACCAATATTTGCGTCTAGAGCCTTTGCATTGAGGGCTATCTGAAAGCGGCTGTGGCACTGAAGTTGTGTGAAAATGTGGAGTTGGTGGCATGTGAAACCCGCATGTGGAGCATTCGTTTGTGTGGGATGCTCACCAAGCTTCATTTCAGTCCTAGGCACTCAAAGGGCACTAATCATAGAGTGTGAAAACTGAGTTTCCTTGAGAGCTGCTTTGAAGCCTGATGGTGTGTGAAGTTAGTGAGCCAAATGGAGTTGTTCTCCCACAAGAACCACTCGGCTGATCCTTCTTCAATATGCCCTTCACCAACATGCAGTGTTTCCTTGATTGAATTAGCTCTCACACCAATATTTGCGTCTAGAGCCTTTGCATTGAGGGCTATCTGAAAACGGCTGTGGCGCTGAAGTTGCCTGTGAATGTGGAGTTGGTGGCATGTGAAACCCGCATGTGGAGCATTGGTTTGTGTGGGATGCTCTACTAGATTCATTCCTAGATAATGCACTCAAAGGGCACTAATCATAGAGTGTGAAAACTGAGTTTCCTTGAGAGCTGCTTGGAAGCCTGATGGTGTGTGAAGTTAGTGAGCCAAATGGAGTTGTTCTCCCACAAGAACAACTTGGTTGATCCTTCTTCAATATGCCCTTCACCAACATGCAGTGTTGCCTTGATTGAATTAGCTCTCACACCAATATTTGCGTCTAGAGCCTTTGCATTGAGGGCTATCTGAAAGCGGCTGTGGCACTGAAGTTGCCTGTGAATGTGGAGTTGGTGGCATGTGAAACCCGCATGTGGAGCATTCGTTTGTGTGGGATGGTCTACAAGATTCATTCCTAGATAATGCACTCAAAGGGCACTAAGCATAGAGTGTGAAAACTGAGTTTCCTTGAGAGCTGCTTGGAAGCCTGATGGTGTGTGAAGTTAGTGAGCCAAATGGAGTTGTTCTCGCACAAGGACCACTTGGTTGATCCTTCTTCAATATGCCCTTCACCAACATGCAGTGTTTCCTTGATTGAATTAGCTCTCACACCAATATTTGCGTCTAGAGCCTTTGCATTGAGGACTATCTGAAAGCGGCTGTGGCACTGAAGTTGCCTGTGAATGTGGAGTTGGTGGCATGTGAAACCCGCATGTGGAGCATTCGTTTGTGTGGGATGCTCACCAAGCTTCATTTCAGTCCTAGGCACTCAAAGGGCACTAAGCATAGAGTGTGAAAACTGAGTTTCCTTGAGAGCTGCTTGGAAGCCTGATGGTGTGTGAAGTTAGTGAGCCAAATGGAGTTGTTCTCGCACAAGGACCACTCGGCTGATCCTTCTTCAATATGCCCTTCACCAACATGCAGTGTTTCCTTGATTGAATTAGCTCTCACACCAATATTTGCGTCTAGAGCCTTTGCATTGAGGGCTATCTGAAAACGGCTGTGGCGCTGAAGTTGCCTGTGAATGTGGAGTTGGTGGCATGTGAAACCCGCATGTGGAGCATTCGTTTGTGTGGGATGCTCAGCAAGCTTCATTTCAGTCATAGGCACTCAAAGGGCACTAAGCATAGAGTGTGAAAACTGAGTTTCCTTGAGAGCTGCTTGGAAGCCTGATGGTGTGTGAAGTTAGTGAGCCAAATGGAGTTGTTCTCCCACAAGAACCACTCGGCTGATCCTTCTTCAATATGCCCTTCACCAACATGCAGTGTTTCCTTGATTGAATTAGCTCTCACACCAATATTTGCGTCTAGAGCCTTTGCATTGAGGGCTATCTGAAAACGGCTGTGGCACTGAAGTTGCCTGAGAATGTGGAGTTGGTGGCATGTGAAACCCGCATGTGGAGCATTCGTTTGTGTGGGATGCTCACCAAGCTTCATTTCAGTCCTAGGCACTCAAAGGGCACTAAGCATAGAGTGTGAAAACTGAGTTTCCTTGAGAGCTGCTTGGAAGCCTGATGGTGTGTGAAGTTAGTGAGCCAAATGGAGTTGTTCTCCCACAAGGACCACTTGGTTGATCCTTCTTCAATATGCCCTTCACCAACATGCAGTGTTTCCTTGATTGAATTAGCTCTCACACCAATATTTGCGTCTAGAGCCTTTGCATTGAGGGCTATCAGAAAACGGCTGTGGCGCTGAAGTTGCCTGTGAATGTGGAGTTGGTGGCATGTGAAACCCGCCTGTGGAGCATTCGTTTGTGTGGGATGCTCTACCAGGTTCATTCCTAGATAATGCACTCAAAGGGCACTAATCATAGAGTGTGAAAACTGAGTTTCCTTGAGAGCTGCTTGGAAGCCTGATGGTGTGTGAAGTTAGTGAGTCAAATGGAGTTGTTCTCCCACAAGAACCACTCGGCTGATCCTTCTTCAATATGCCCTTCACCAACATGCAGTGTTTCCTTGATTGAATTAGCTCTCACACCAATATTTGCGTCTAGAGCCTTTGCATTGAGGGCTATCTGAAAGCGGCTGTGGCGCTGAAGTTGCCTGTGAATGTGGAGTTGGTGGCATGTGAAACCCGCATGTGGAGCATTCGTTTGTGTGGGATGCTCACCAAGCTTCAGTTCAGTCCTAGGCACTCAAAGGGCACTAAGCATAGAGTGTGAAAACTGAGTTTCCTTGAGAGCTGCTTGGAAGCCTGATGGTGTGTGAAGTTAGTGAGCCAAATGGAGTTGTTCTCGCACAAGGACCACTTGGTTGATCCTTCTTCAATATGCCCTTCACCAACATGCAGTGTTTCCTTGATTGAATTAGCTCTCACACCAATATTTGCGTCTAGAGCCTTTGCATTGAGGGCTATCTGAAAGCGGCTGTGGCACTGAAGTTGTGTGAAAATGTGGAGTTGGTGGCATGTGAAACCCGCATGTGGAGCATTCGTTTGTGTGGGATGCTCACCAAGCTTCATTTCAGTCCTAGGCACTCAAAGGGCACTAATCATAGAGTGTGAAAACTGAGTTTCCTTGAGAGCTGCTTTGAAGCCTGATGGTGTGTGAAGTTAGTGAGCCAAATGGAGTTGTTCTCCCACAAGAACCACTCGGCTGATCCTTCTTCAATATGCCCTTCACCAACATGCAGTGTTTCCTTGATTGAATTAGCTCTCACACCAATATTTGCGTCTAGAGCCTTTGCATTGAGGGCTATCTGAAAACGGCTGTGGCGCTGAAGTTGCCTGTGAATGTGGAGTTGGTGGCATGTGAAACCCGCATGTGGAGCATTGGTTTGTGTGGGATGCTCTACTAGATTCATCCCTAGATAATGCACTCAAAGGGCACTAATCATAGAGTGTGAAAACTGAGTTTCCTTGAGAGCTGCTTGGAAGCCTGATGGTGTGTGAAGTTAGTGAGCCAAATGGAGTTGTTCTCCCACAAGAACAACTTGGTTGATCCTTCTTCAATATGCCCTTCACCAACATGCAGTGTTGCCTTGATTGAATTAGCTCTCACACCAATATTTGCGTCTAGAGCCTTTGCATTGAGGGCTATCTGAAAGCGGCTGTGGCACTGAAGTTGCCTGTGAATATGGAGTTGGTGGCATGTGAAACCCGCATGTGGAGCATTCGTTTGTGTGGGATGCTCTACTAGATTCATTCCTAGATAATGCACTCAAAGGGCACTAAGCATAGAGTGTGAAAACTGAGTTTCCTTGAGAGCTGCTTGGAAGCCTGATGGTGTGTGAAGTTAGTGAGCCAAATGGAGTTGTTCTCGCACAAGGACCACTTGGTTGATCCTTCTTCAATATGCCCTTCACCAACATGCAGTGTTTCCTTGATTGAATTAGCTCTCACACCAATATTTGCGTCTAGAGCCTTTGCATTGAGGACTATCTGAAAGCGGCTGTGGCACTGAAGTTGCCTGTGAATGTGGAGTTGGTGGCATGTGAAACCCGCATGTGGAGCATTCGTTTGTGTGGGATGCTCACCAAGCTTCATTTCAGTCCTAGGCACTCAAAGGGCACTAATCATAGAGTGTGAAAACTGAGTTTCCTTGAGAGCTGCTTTGAAGCCTGATGGTGTGTGAAGTTAGTGAGCCAAATGGAGTTGTCTCTCCCACAAGAACCACTCGGCTGATCCTTCTTCAATATGCCCTTCACCAACATGCAGTGTTTCCTTGATTGAATTAGCTCTCACACCAATATTTGCGTCTAGAGCCTTTGCATTGAGGGCTATCTGAAAACGGCTGTGGCGCTGAAGTTGCCTGTGAATGTGGAGTTGGTGGCATGTGAAACCCGCATGTGGAGCATTGGTTTGTGTGGGATGCTCTACTAGATTCATTCCTAGATAATGCACTCAAAGGGCACTAATCATAGAGTGTGAAAACTGAGTTTCCTTGAGAGCTGCTTGGAAGCCTGATGGTGTGTGAAGTTAGTGAGCCAAATGGAGTTGTTCTCCCACAAGAACAACTTGGTTGATCCTTCTTCAATATGCCCTTCACCAACATGCAGTGTTTCCTTGATTGAATTAGCTCTCACACCAATATTTGCGTCTAGAGCCTTTGCATTGAGGGCTATCTGAAAGCGGCTGTGGCACTGAAGTTGCCTGTGAATATGGAGTTGGTGGCATGTGAAACCCGCATGTGGAGCATTCGTTTGTGTGGGATGCTCTACTAGATTCATTCCTAGATAATGCACTCAAAGGGCACTAAGCATAGAGTGTGAAAACTGAGTTTCCTTGAGAGCTGCTTGGAAGCCTGATGGTGTGTGAAGTTAGTGAGCCAAATGGAGTTGTTCTCGCACAAGAACAACTTGGTTGATCCTTCTTCAATATGCCCTTCACCAACATGCAGTGTTTCCTTGATTGAATTAGCTCTCACACCAATATTTGCGTCTAGAGCCTTTGCATTGAGGACTATCTGAAAGCGGCTGTGGCACTGAAGTTGCCTGTGAATGTGGAGTTGGTGGCATGTGAAACCCGCATGTGGAGCATTCGTTTGTGTGGGATGCTCACCAAGCTTCATTTCAGTCCTAGGCACTCAAAGGGCACTAAGCATAGAGTGTGAAAACTGAGTTTCCTTGAGAGCTGCTTGGAAGCCTGATGGTGTGTGAAGTTAGTGAGCCAAATGGAGTTGTTCTCGCACAAGGACCACTCGGCTGATCCTTCTTCAAATAAAAGACAAAAAATATGCCCTCACCAACATGCAGTGTTTCCTTGATTGAATTAGCTCTCACACCAATATTTGCGTCTAGAGCCTTTGCATTGAGGGCTATCTGAAAACGGCTGTGGCGCTGAAGTTGCCTGTGAATGTGGAGTTGGTGGCATGTGAAACCCGCATGTGGAGCATTCGTTTGTGTGGGATGCTCACCAAGCTTCAGTTCAGTCCTAGGCACTCAAAGGGCACTAAGCATAGAGTGTGAAAACTGAGTTTCCTTGAGAGCTGCTGGGAAGCCTGATGGTGTGTGAAGTTAGTGAGCCAAATGGAGTTGTTCTCCCACAAGAACCACTCGGCTGATCCTTCTTCAATATGCCCTTCACCAACATGCAGTGTTTCCTTGATTGAATTAGCTCTCACACCAATATTTGCGTCTAGAGCCTTTGCATTGAGGGCTATCTGAAAACGGCTGTGGCACTGAAGTTGCCTGAGAATGTGGAGTTGGTGGCATGTGAAACCCGCATGTGGAGCATTCGTTTGTGTGGGATGCTCACCAAGCTTCATTTCAGTCCTAGGCACTCAAAGGGCACTAAGCATAGAGTGTGAAAACTGAGTTTCCTTGAGAGCTGCTTGGAAGCCTGATGGTGTGTGAAGTTAGTGAGCCAAATGGAGTTGTTCTCCCACAAGGACCACTTGGTTGATCCTTCTTCAATATGCCCTTCACCAACATGCAGTGTTTCCTTGATTGAATTAGCTCTCACACCAATATTTGCGTCTAGAGCCTTTGCATTGAGGGCTATCTGAAAGCGGCTGTGGCACTGAAGTTGCCTGTGAATGTGGAGTTGGTGGCATGTGAAACCCGCATGTGGAGCATTCGTTTGTGTGGGATGCTCACCAAGCTTTATTTCAGTCATAAGCACTCAAAGGGCACTAAGCATAGAGTGTGAAAACTGAGTTTTCTTGAGAGCTGCTTGGAAGCCTGATGGTGTGTGAAGTTAGTGAGCCAAATGGAGTTGTTCTCCCACAAGAACCACTCGGCTGATCCTTCTTCAATATGCCCTTCAACAACATGCAGTGTTTCCTTGATTGAATTAGCTCTCACACCAATATTTGCGTCTAGAGCCTTTGCATTGAGGGCTATCAGAAAACGGCTGTGGCGCTGAAGTTGCCTGTGAATGTGGAGTTGGTGGCATGTGAAACCCGCCTGTGGAGCATTCGTTTGTGTGGGATGCTCTACCAGGTTCATTCCTAGATAATGCACTCAAAGGGCACTAATCATAGAGTGTGAAAACTGAGTTTCCTTGAGAGCTGCTTGGAAGCCTGATGGTGTGTGAAGTTAGTGAGTCAAATGGAGTTGTTCTCCCACAAGAACCACTCGGCTGATCCTTCTTCAATATGCCCTTCAACAACATGCAGTGTTTCCTTGATTGAATTAGCTCTCACACCAATATTTGCGTCTAGAGCCTTTGCATTGAGGGCTATCTGAAAGCGGCTGTGGCGCTGAAGTTGCCTGTGAATGTGGAGTTGGTGGCATGTGAAACCCGCATGTGGAGCATTCGTTTGTGTGGGATGCTCACCAAGCTTCAGTTCAGTCCTAGGCACTCAAAGGGCACTAAGCATAGAGTGTGAAAACTGAGTTTCCTTGAGAGCTGCTTGGAAGCCTGATGGTGTGTGAAGTTAGTGAGCCAAATGGAGTTGTTCTCGCACAAGGACCACTTGGTTGATCCTTCTTCAATATGCCCTTCACCAACATGCAGTGTTTCCTTGATTGAATTAGCTCTCACACCAATATTTGCGTCTAGAGCCTTTGCATTGAGGGCTATCTGAAAGCGGCTGTGGCACTGAAGTTGCCTGTGAATGTGGAGTTGGTGGCATGTGAAACCCGCATGTGGAGCATTCGTTTGTGTGGGATGCTCTACTAGATTCATTCCTAGATAATGCACTCAAAGGGCACTAAGCATAGAGTGTGAAAACTGAGTTTCCTTGAGAGCTGCTTTGAAGCCTGATGGTGTGTGAAGTTAGTGAGCCAAATGGAGTTGTTCTCCCACAAGAACCACTCGGCTGATCCTTCTTCAATATGCCCTTCACCAACATGCAGTGTTTCCTTGATTGAATTAGCTCTCACACCAATATTTGCGTCTAGAGCCTTTGCATTGAGGGCTATCTGAAAACGGCTGTGGCGCTGAAGTTGCCTGTGAATGTGGAGTTGGTGGCATGTGAAACCCGCATGTGGAGCATTGGTTTGTGTGGGATGCTCTACTAGATTCATTCCTAGATAATGCACTCAAAGGGCACTAATCATAGAGTGTGAAAACTGAGTTTCCTTGAGAGCTGCTTGGAAGCCTGATGGTGTGTGAAGTTAGTGAGCCAAATGGAGTTGTTCTCCCACAAGAACAACTTGGTTGATCCTTCTTCAATATGCGCTTCACCAACATGCAGTGTTTCCTTGATTGAATTAGCTCTCACACCAATATTTGCGTCTAGAGCCTTTGCATTGAGGGCTATCTGAAAGCGGCTGTGGCACTGAAGTTGCCTGTGAATATGGAGTTGGTGGCATGTGAAACCCGCATGTGGAGCATTCGTTTGTGTGGGATGCTCTACTAGATTCATTCCTAGATAATGCACTCAAAGGGCACTAAGCATAGAGTGTGAAAACTGAGTTTCCTTGAGAGCTGCTTGGAAGCCTGATGGTGTGTGAAGTTAGTGAGCCAAATGGAGTTGTTCTCGCACAAGGACCACTTCGTTGATCCTTCTTCAATATGCCCTTCACCAACATGCAGTGTTTCCTTGATTGAATTAGCTCTCACACCAATATTTGCGTCTAGAGCCTTTGCATTGAGGACTATCTGAAAGCGGCTGTGGCACTGAAGTTGCCTGTGAATGTGGAGTTGGTGGCATGTGAAACCCGCATGTGGAGCATTCGTTTGTGTGGGATGCTCACCAAGCTTCATTTCAGTCCTAGGCACTCAAAGGGCACTAATCATAGAGTGTGAAAACTGAGTTTCCTTGAGAGCTGCTTTGAAGCCTGATGGTGTGTGAAGTTAGTGAGCCAAATGGAGTTGTTCTCCCACAAGAACCACTCGGCTGATCCTTCTTCAATATGCCCTTCACCAACATGCAGTGTTTCCTTGATTGAATTAGCTCTCACACCAATATTTGCGTCTAGAGCCTTTGCATTGAGGGCTATCTGAAAACGGCTGTGGCGCTGAAGTTGCCTGTGAATGTGGAGTTGGTGGCATGTGAAACCCGCATGTGGAGCATTGGTTTGTGTGGGATGCTCTACTAGATTCATTCCTAGATAATGCACTCAAAGGGCACTAATCATAGAGTGTGAAAACTGAGTTTCCTTGAGAGCTGCTTGGAAGCCTGATGGTGTGTGAAGTTAGTGAGCCAAATGGAGTTGTTCTCCCACAAGAACAACTTGGTTGATCCTTCTTCAATATGCCCTTCACCAACATGCAGTGTTGCCTTGATTGAATTAGCTCTCACACCAATATTTGCGTCTAGAGCCTTTGCATTGAGGGCTATCTGAAAGCGGCTGTGGCACTGAAGTTGCCTGTGAATATGGAGTTGGTGGCATGTGAAACCCGCATGTGGAGCATTCGTTTGTGTGGGATGCTCTACTAGATTCATTCCTAGATAATGCACTCAAAGGGCACTAAGCATAGAGTGTGAAAACTGAGTTTCCTTGAGAGCTGCTTGGAAGCCTGATGGTGTGTGAAGTTAGTGAGCCAAATGGAGTTGTTCTCGCACAAGGACCACTTGGTTGATCCTTCTTC
Source organism: Ochotona princeps (assembly GCF_030435755.1). Classification (NCBI taxonomy): domain Eukaryota; kingdom Metazoa; phylum Chordata; class Mammalia; order Lagomorpha; family Ochotonidae; genus Ochotona; species Ochotona princeps. Next base: position 9,753 of record NW_026697738.1, read on the forward strand.
AATATGCCCTTCACCAACATGCAGTGTTTCCTTGATTGAATTAGCTCTCACACCAATATTTGCGTCTAGAGCCTTTGCATTGAGGACTATCTGAAAGCGGCTGTGGCACTGAAGTTGCCTGTGAATGTGGAGTTGGTGGCATGTGAAACCCGCATGTGGAGCATTCGTTTGTGTGGGATGCTCACCAAGCTTCATTTCAGTCCTAGGCACTCAAAGGGCACTAAGCATAGAGTGTGAAAACTGAGTTTCCTTGAGAGCTGCTTGGAAGCCTGATGGTGTGTGAAGTTAGTGAGCCAAATGGAGTTGTTCTCGCACAAGGACCACTCGGCTGATCCTTCTTCAATATGCCCTTCACCAACATGCAGTGTTTCCTTGATTGAATTAGCTCTCACACCAATATTTGCGTCTAGAGCCTTTGCATTGAGGGCTATCTGAAAACGGCTGTGGCGCTGAAGTTGCCTGTGAATGTGGAGTTGGTGGCATGTGAAACCCGCATGTGGAGCATTCGTTTGTGTGGGATGCTCACCAAGCTTCAGTTCAGTCCTAGGCACTCAAAGGGCACTAAGCATAGAGTGTGAAAACTGAGTTTCCTTGAGAGCTGCTGGGAAGCCTGATGGTGTGTGAAGTTAGTGAGCCAAATGGAGTTGTTCTCCCACAAGGACCACTTGGTTGATCCTTCTTCAATATGCCCTTCACCAACATGCAGTGTTTCCTTGATTGAATTAGCTCTCACACCAATATTTGCGTCTAGAGCCTTTGCATTGAGGGCTATCTGAAAGCGGCTGTGGCACTGAAGTTGCCTGTGAATGTGGAGTTGGTGGCATGTGAAACCCGCATGTGGAGCATTCGTTTGTGTGGGATGCTCACCAAGCTTTATTTCAGTCATAAGCACTCAAAGGGCACTAAGCATAGAGTGTGAAAACTGAGTTTTCTTGAGAGCTGCTTGGAAGCCTGATGGTGTGTGAAGTTAGTGAGCCAAATGGAGTTGTTCTCCCACAAGAACCACTCGGCTGATCCTTCTTCAATATGCCCTTCAACAACATGCAGTGTTTCCTTGATTGAATTAGCTCTCACACCAATATTTGCGTCTAGAGCCTTTGCATTGAGGGCTATCAGAAAACGGCTGTGGCGCTGAAGTTGCCTGTGAATGTGGAGTTGGTGGCATGTGAAACCCGCCTGTGGAGCATTCGTTTGTGTGGGATGCTCTACCAGGTTCATTCCTAGATAATGCACTCAAAGGGCACTAATCATAGAGTGTGAAAACTGAGTTTCCTTGAGAGCTGCTTGGAAGCCTGATGGTGTGTGAAGTTAGTGAGCCAAATGGAGTTGTTCTCCCACAAGAACCACTCGGCTGATACTTCTTCAATATGCCCTTCACCAACATGCAGTGTTTCCTTGATTGAATTAGCTCTCACACCAATATTTGCGTCTAGAGCCTTTGCATTGAGGGCTATCTGAAAGCGGCTGTGGCGCTGAAGTTGCCTGTGAATGTGGAGTTGGTGGCATGTGAAACCCGCATGTGGAGCATTCGTTTGTGTGGGATGCTCACCAAGCTGCATTTCATTCCTAGATAATGCACTCAAAGGGCACTAAGCATAGAGTGTGAAAACTGAGTTTCCTTAAGAGCTGCTTGGAAGCCTGATGGTGTGTGAAGTTAGTGAGCCAAATGGAGTTGTTCTCGCACAAGAACCACTCGGCTGATCCTTCTTCAATATGCCCTTCACCAACATGCAGTGTTTCCTTGATTGAATTAGCTCTCACACCAATATTTGCGTCTAGAGCCTTTGCATTGAGGGCTATCTGAAAACGGCTGTGGCGCTGAAGTTGCCTGTGAATGTGGAGTTGGTGGCATGTGAAACCCGCATGTGGAGCATTGGTTTGTGTGGGATGCTCTACTAGATTCATTCCTAGATAATGCACTCAAAGGGCACTAATCATAGAGTGTGAAAACTGAGTTTCCTTGAGAGCTGCTTGGAAGCCTGATGGTGTGTGAAGTTAGTGAGCCAAATGGAGTTGTTCTCCCACAAGAACAACTTGGTTGATCCTTCTTCAATATGCCCTTCACCAACATGCAGTGTTGCCTTGATTGAATTAGCTCTCACACCAATATTTGCGTCTAGAGCCTTTGCATTGAGGGCTATCTGAAAGCGGCTGTGGCACTGAAGTTGCCTGTGAATATGGAGTTGGTGGCATGTGAAACCCGCATGTGGAGCATTCGTTTGTGTGGGATGCTCTACTAGATTCATTCCTAGATAATGCACTCAAAGGGCACTAAGCATAGAGTGTGAAAACTGAGTTTCCTTGAGAGCTGCTTGGAAGCCTGATGGTGTGTGAAGTTAGTGAGCCAAATGGAGTTGTTCTCCCACAAGGACCACTTGGTTGATCCTTCTTCAATATGCCCTTCACCAACATGCAGTGTTTCCTTGATTGAATTAGCTCTCACACCAATATTTGCGTCTAGAGCCTTTGCATTGAGGACTATCTGAAAGCGGCTGTGGCACTGAAGTTGCCTGTGAATGTGGAGTTGGTGGCATGTGAAACCCGCATGTGGAGCATTCGTTTGTGTGGGATGCTCACCAAGCTTCATTTCAGTCCTAGGCACTCAAAGGGCACTAAGCATAGAGTGTGAAAACTGAGTTTCCTTGAGAGCTGCTTGGAAGCCTGATGGTGTGTGAAGTTAGTGAGCCAAATGGAGTTGTTCTCGCACAAGGACCACTCGGCTGATCCTTCTTCAATATGCCCTTCACCAACATGCAGTGTTTCCTTGATTGAATTAGCTCTCACACCAATATTTGCGTCTAGAGCCTTTGCATTGAGGGCTATCTGAAAACGGCTGTGGCGCTGAAGTTGCCTGTGAATGTGGAGTTGGTGGCATGTGAAACCCGCATGTGGAGCATTCGTTTGTGTGGGATGCTCACCAAGCTTCAGTTCAGTCCTAGGCACTCAAAGGGCACTAAGCATAGAGTGTGAAAACTGAGTTTCCTTGAGAGCTGCTGGGAAGCCTGATGGTGTGTGAAGTTAGTGAGCCAAATGGAGTTGTTCTCCCACAAGGACCACTTGGTTGATCCTTCTTCAATATGCCCTTCACCAACATGCAGTGTTTCCTTGATTGAATTAGCTCTCACACCAATATTTGCGTCTAGAGCCTTTGCACTGAGGGCTATCTGAAAGCGGCTGTGGCACTGAAGTTGCCTGTGAATGTGGAGTTGGTGGCATGTGAAACCCGCATGTGGAGCATTCGTTTGTGTGGGATGCTCACCAAGCTTTATTTCAGTCATAAGCACTCAAAGGGCACTAAGCATAGAGTGTGAAAACTGAGTTTTCTTGAGAGCTGCTTGGAAGCCTGATGGTGTGTGAAGTTAGTGAGCCAAATGGAGTTGTTCTCCCACAAGAACCACTCGGCTGATCCTTCTTCAATATGCCCTTCAACAACATGCAGTGTTTCCTTGATTGAATTAGCTCTCACACCAATATTTGCGTCTAGAGCCTTTGCATTGAGGGCTATCAGAAAACGGCTGTGGCGCTGAAGTTGCCTGTGAATGTGGAGTTGGTGGCATGTGAAACCCGCCTGTGGAGCATTCGTTTGTGTGGGATGCTCTACCAGGTTCATTCCTAGATAATGCACTCAAAGGGCACTAATCATAGAGTGTGAAAACTGAGTTTCCTTGAGAGCTGCTTGGAAGCCTGATGGTGTGTGAAGTTAGTGAGCCAAATGGAGTTGTTCTCCCACAAGAACCACTCGGCTGATCCTTCTTCAATATGCCCTTCACCAACATGCAGTGTTTCCTTGATTGAATTAGCTCTCACACCAATATTTGCGTCTAGAGCCTTTGCATTGAGGGCTATCTGAAAGCGGCTGTGGCGCTGAAGTTGCCTGTGAATGTGGAGTTGGTGGCATGTGAAACCCGCATGTGGAGCATTCGTTTGTGTGGGATGCTCACCAAGCTGCATTTCATTCCTAGATAATGCACTCAAAGGGCACTAAGCATAGAGTGTGAAAACTGAGTTTCCTTAAGAGCTGCTTGGAAGCCTGATGGTGTGTGAAGTTAGTGAGCCAAATGGAGTTGTTCTCGCACAAGAACCACTCGGCTGATCCTTCTTCAATATGCCCTTCACCAACATGCAGTGTTTCCTTGATTGAATTAGCTCTCACACCAATATTTGCGTCTAGAGCCTTTGCATTGAGGGCTATCTGAAAACGGCTGTGGCGCTGAAGTTGCCTGTGAATGTGGAGTTGGTGGCATGTGAAACCCGCATGTGGAGCATTGGTTTGTGTGGGATGCTCACCAAGCTTCATTCCAGTCCTAGGCACTCAAAGGGCACTAATCATAGAGTGTGAAAACTGAGTTTCCTTGAGAGCTGCTTGGAAGCCTGATGGTGTGTGAAGTTAGTGAGCCAAATGGAGTTGTTCTCCCACAAGAACCACTCGGCTGATCCTTCTTCAATATGCTCTTAACCAACATGCAGTGTTTCCTTGATTGAATTAGCTCTCACACCAATATTTGCACCTAGAGCCTTTGCATTGAGGGCTATCTGAAAACGGCTTTGGCGCTGAAGTTGTCTGTGAATGTGGAGTTGGTGGCATGTGAAACCCGCATGTGGAGCATTCGTTTGTGTGGGATGCTCTACCAGATTCAATCCTAAATAATGCAGTGAAAGGGCACTAAGCATAGAGTGTGAAAACTGAGTTTCCTTGAGAGCTGCTAGGAAGCCTGATCGTGTGTGAAGTTAGTGAGCCAAATGGAGTTGTTCTCCCACAAGAACCACTCGGCTGATCCTTCTTCAATATGCCCTTCACCAACATGCAGTGTTTCCTTGATTGAATTAGCTCTCACACCAATATTTGCGTCTAGAGCCTTTGCATTGAGGGCTATCTGAAAGTGGCTGTGGCGCTGAAGTTGCCTGTGAATGTGGAGTTGGTGGCATGTGAAACCCGCATGTGGAGCATTCGTTTGTGTGGGATGCTCTAAAAGGTTCATTCCTAGATAATGCACTCAAAGGGCACTAAGCATAGAGTGTGAAAACTGAGTTTCCTTGAGAGCTGCTAGGAAGCCTGATCGTGTGTGAAGTTAGTGAGCCAAATGGAGTTGTTCTCCCACAAGATCCATTCGGCTGATCCTTCTTCAATATGCCCTTCACCAACATGCAGTGTTTCCTTGATTGAATTAGCTCTCACACCAATATTTGTATCTAGAGCCTTTGCATTGAGGGCTATCTGAAAACGGCTGTGGCGCTGAAGTTGCCTGTGAATGTGGAGTTGGTGGCATGTGAAACCCGCATGTGGAGCATGCGTTTGTGTGGGATGCTCTACCAGGTTCATTCCTAGATAATACACTCAAAGGGCACTAAGCATAGAGTGTGAAAACTGAGTTTCCTTGAGAGCTGCTTGGAAGCCTGATGGTGTGTGAAGTTAGTGAGCGAAATAAAGTTGTTCTCCCACAAGAACCACTCAGCTGATCCTTCTTCAATATGCCCTTCACCAACATGCAGTGTTTCCTTGATTGAATTAGCTCTCACACCAATATTTGCATCTAGAGCCTTTGCATTGAGGGCTATCTGAAAACGGCTGTGGCGCTGAAGTTGCCTGTGAATGTGGAGTTGGTGGCATGTGAAACCCGCCTGTGGAGCATTCGTTTGTGTGGGATGCTCACCAAGCTTCAGTTCAGTCCTAGGCACTCAAAGGGCACTAAGCATAGAGTGTGAAAACTGAGTTTCCTTGAGAGCTGCTTGGAAGCCTGATGGTGTGTGAAGTTCGTGAGCCAAATGGAGTTGTTCTCGCACAAGGACCACTTGGTTGATCCTTCTTCAATATGTCCTTCTCCAACATGCAGTGTTTCCTTGATTGAATTAGCTCTCACACCAATATTTGCGCCTAGAGCCTTTGCATTGAGGGCTATCTGAAAGCGGCTGTGGCACTGAAGTTGTGTGAAAATGTGGAGTTGGTGGCATGTGAAACCCGCATGTGGAGCATTCGTTTGTGTGGGATGCTCACCAAGCTTCATTTCAGTCCTAGGCACTCAAAGGGCACTAATCATAGAGTGTGAAAACTGAGTTTCCTTGAGAGATGCTTGGAAGCCTGATGGTGTGTGAAGTTAGTGAGCCAAATGGAGTTGTTCTCCCACAAGAACCACTCGGCTGATCCTTCTTCAATATGCCCTTCACCAACATGCAGTGTTTCCTTGATTGAATTAGCTCTCACACCAATATTTGCGTCTAGAGCCCTTGCATTGAGGGCTATCTGAAAGCGGCTGTGGCGCTGAAGTTGCCTGTGAATGTGGAGTTGGTGGCATGTGAAACCCGCATGTGGAGCATTCGTTTGTGTGGGATGCTCTACCAAGATTCATTCCTAGATAATGCACTCAAAGGGCACTAAGCATAGAGTGTGAAAACTGAGTTTCCTTGAGAGCTGCTTGTAAGCCTGATGGTGTGTGAAGTTAGTGAGCCAAATGGAGTTGTTCTCCCACAAGAACCACTCGGCTGATCCTTCTTCAATATGCCCTTCACCAACATGCAGTGTTTCCTTGATTGAATTAGCTCTCACACCAATATTTGCGTCTAGAGCCTTTGCATTGAGGGCTATCTGAAAACGGCTGTGGCGCTGAAGTTGCCTGTGAATGTGGAGTTGGTGGCATGTGAAACCCGCATGTGGAGCATTCTTTTGTGTGGGATGCTCTACCAGGTTCATTCCTAGATAATGCAGTGAAAGGGCACTAAGCATAGAGTGTGAAAACTGAGTTTCCTTGAGAGCTGCTTGGAAGCCTGATGGTGTGTGAAGTTAGTGAGCCAAATGGAGTTGTTCTCCCACAAGAACCACTCGGCTGATCCTTCTTCAATATGCCCTTCACCAACATGCAGTGTTTCCTTGATTGAATTAGCTCTCACACCAATATTTGCGTCTAGAGCCTTTGCATTGAGGGCTATCTGAAAGCATCTGTGGCGCTGAAGTTGCCTGTGAATGTGGAGTTGGTGGCATGTGAAACCCGCATGTGGAGCATTCGTTTGTGTGGGATGCTCACCAAGCTTTATTTCAGTCATAAGCACTCAAAGGGCACTAAGCATAGAGTGTGAAAACTGAGTTTTCTTGAGAGCTGCTTGGAAGCCTGATGGTGTGTGAAGTTAGTGAGCGAAATGGAGTTGTTCTCCCACAAGAACCACTCGGCTGATCCTTCTTCAATATGCCCTTCACCAACATGCAGTGTTTCCTTGATTGAATTAGCTCTCACACCAATATTTGCGTCTAGAGCCTTTGCATTGAGGGCTATCTGAAAACGGCTGTGGCGCTGAAGTTGTGTGCAAATGTGGAGTTGGTGGCATGTGAAACCCGCATGTGGAGCATTCGTTTGTGTGGGATGCTCACCAAGCTTCATTTCAGTCCTAGGCACTCAAAGGGCACTAAGCATAGAGTGTGAAAACTGAGTTTCCTTGAGAGCTGCTTGGAAGCCTGATGGTGTGTGAAGTTAGTGAGCCAAATGGAGTTGTTCTCCCACAAGAACCACTCGGCTGATCCTTCTTCAATATGCCCTTCACCAACATGCAGTGTTTCCTTGATTGAATTAGCTCTCACACCAATATTTGCGTCTAGAGCCTTTGCATTGAGGGCTATCTGAAAGCGGCTGTGGCGCTGAAGTTGCCTGTGAATGTGGAGTTGGTGGCATGTGAAACCCGCATGTGGAGCATTCGTTTGTGTGGGATGCTCTACCAGGTTCATTCCTAGATAATGCACTCAAAGGGCACTAAGCATAGAGTGTGAAAACTGAGTTTCCTTGAGAGCTGCTAGGAAGCCTGATGGTGTGTGAAGTTAGTGAGCCAAATAGAGTTGTTCTCCCACAAGAACCACTCGGCTGATCCTTCTTCAATATGCCCTTCACCAACATGCAGTGTTTCCTTGATTGAATTAGCTCTCACACCAATATTTGCGTCTAGAGCCTTTGCATTGAGGGCTATCTGAAAATGGCTGTGGCGCTGAAGTTGTGTGAAAATGTGGAGTTGGTGGCATGTGAAACCCGCATGTGGAGCATTCGTTTGTGTGGGATGCTCACCAAGATTCATTCCTAGATAATGCACTCAAAGGGCACTAAGCATAGAGTGTGAAAACTGAGTTTCCTTGAGAGCTGCTTGGAAGCCTGATGGTGTGTGAAGTTAGTGAGCCAAATGGAGTTGTTCTCCCACAAGAACCACTCGGCTGATCCTTCTTCAATATGCCCTTCACCAACATGCAGTGTTGCCTTGATTGAATTAGCTCTCACACCAATATTTGCGTCTAGAGCCTTTGCATTGAGGGCTATCTGCAAACGGCTGTGGCGCTGAAGTTGCCTGTGAATGTGGAGTTGGTGGCATGTGAAACCCGCATGTGGAGCATTCGTTTGTGTGGGATGCTCTACCAGGTTCATTCCTAGATAATGCACTCAAAGGGCACTAAGCATAGAGTGTGAAAACTGAGTTTCCTTGAGAGCTGCTTGGAAGCCTGATGGTGTGTGAAGTTAGTGAGCCAAATGGAGTTGTTCTCCCACAAGAACCACTCGGCTGATCCTTCTTCAATATGCCCTTCACCAACATGCAGTGTTTCCTTGATTGAATTAGCTCTCACACCAATATTTGCGTCTAGAGCGTTTGCATTGAGGGCTATCTGAAAACGGCTGTGGCGCTGAAGTTGCCTGTGAATGTGGAGTTGGTGGCATGTGAAACCCGCATGTGGAGCATTCGTTTGTGTGGGATGCTCACCAAGTTTCATTTCAGTCCTAGGCACACAAAGGGCACTAAGCATAGAGTGTGAAAACTGAGTTTCCTTGAGAGCTGCTTGGAAGCCTGATGGTGTGTGAAGTTAGTGAGCCAAATAGAGTTGTTCTCCCACAAGAACCACTCGGCTGATCCTTCTTCAATATGCCCTTCACCAACATGCAGTGTTTCCTTGATTGAATTAGCTCTCACACCAATATTTGCGTCTAGAGCTTTTGCATTGAGGGCTATCTGAAAACGGCTGTGGCGCTGAAGTTGTGTGAAAATGTGGAGTTGGTGGCATGTGAAACCCGCATGTGGAGCATTCGTTTGTGTGGGATGCTCACCAAGATTCATTCCTAGATAATGCACTCAAAGGGCACTAAGCATAGAGTGTGAAAACTGAGTTTCCTTGAGAGCTGCTTGTAAGCCTGATGGTGTGTGAAGTTAGTGAGCCAAATGGAGTTGTTCTCCCACAAGAACCACTCGGCTGATCCTTCTTCAATATGCCCTTCACCAACATGCAGTGTTGCCTTGATTGAATTAGCTCTCACACCAATATTTGCGTCTAGAGCCTTTGCATTGAGGGCTATCTGCAAACGGCTGTGGCGCTGAAGTTGCCTGTGAATGTGGAGTTGGTGGCATGTGAAACCCGCATGTGGAGCATTCGTTTGTGTGGGATGCTCTACCAGGTTCATTCCTAGATAATGCACTCAAAGGGCACTAAGCATAGAGTGTGAAAACTGAGTTTCCTTGAGAGCTGCTTGGAAGCCTGATGGTGTGTGAAGTTAGTGAGCCAAATGGAGTTGTTCTCCCACAAGAACCACTCGGCTGATCCTTCTTCAATATGCCCTTCACCAACATGCAGTGTTTCCTTGATTGAATTAGCTCTCACACCAATATTTGCGTCTAGAGCGTTTGCATTGAGGGCTATCTGAAAACGGCTGTGGCGCTGAAGTTGCCTGTGAATGTGGAGTTGGTGGCATGTGAAACCCGCATGTGGAGCATTCGTTTGTGTGGGATGCTCACCAAGTTTCATTTCAGTCCTAGGCACACAAAGGGCACTAAGCATAGAGTGTGAAAACTGAGTTTCCTTGAGAGCTGCTTGGAAGCCTGATGGTGTGTGAAGTTAGTGAGCCAAATAGAGTTGTTCTCCCACAAGAACCACTCGGCTGATCCTTCTTCAATATGCCCTTCACCAACATGCAGTGTTTCCTTGATTGAATTAGCTCTCACACCAATATTTGCGTCTAGAGCTTTTGCATTGAGGGCTATCTGAAAACGGCTGTGGCGCTGAAGTTGTGTGAAAATGTGGAGTTGGTGGCATGTGAAACCCGCATGTGGAGCATTCGTTTGTGTGGGATGCTCACCACGATTCATTCCTAGATAATGCACTCAAAGGGCACTAAGCATAGAGTGTGAAAACTGAGTTTCCTTGAGAGCTGCTTGGAAGCCTGATGGTGTGTGAAGTTAGTGAGCCAAATGGAGTTGTTCTCCCACAAGAACCACTCGGCTGATCCTTCTTCAATATGCCCTTCACCAACATGCAGTGTTTCCTTGATTGAATTAGCTCTCACACCAATATTTGCGTCTAGAGCCTTTGCATTGAGGGCTATCTGAAAACGGCTGTGGCACTGAAATTGCCTGTGAATGTGGAGTTGGTGGCATGTGAAACCCGCATGTGGAGCATTTGTTTGTGTGGGATGCTCACCAAGCTTCATTTCAGTCCTAGGCACTCAAAGGGCACTAAGCATAGAGTGTGAAAACTGAGTTTCCTTGAGAGCTGCTTGGAAGCCTGATGGTGTGTGAAGTTAGTGAGCCAAATGGAGTTGTTCTCCCACAAGAACCACTCGGCTGGTCCTTCTTCAATATGCCCTTCACCAACATGCAGTGTTTCCTTGATTGAATTAGCTCTCACACCAATATTTGCTTCTAGAGCCTTTGCATTGAGGGCTATCTGAAAGCGGCTGTGGCGCTGAAGTTGCCTGTGAATGTGGAGTTGGTGGCATGTGAAACCCGCATGTGGAGCATTCTTTTGTGTGGGATGCTCTACCAGGTTCATTCCTAGATAATACACTCAAAGGGCACTAAGCATAGAGTGTGAAAACTGAGTTTCCTTGAGAGCTGCTTGGAAGCCTGATGGTGTGTGAAGTTAGTGAGCCAAATGGAGTTGTTCTCCCACAAGAACCACTCGGCTGATCCTTCTTCAATATGCCCTTCACCAACATGCAGTGTTTCCTTGATTGAATTAGCTCTCACACCAATATTTGCGTCTAGAGCCTTTGCATTGAGGGCTATCTGAAAACACCTGTGGCGCTGAAGTTGCCTGTGAATGTGGAGTTGGTGGCATGTGAAACCCGCATGTGGAGCATTCGTTTGTGTGGGATGCTCTAAAAGGTTCATTCCTAGATAATGCACTCAAAGGGCACTAAGCATAGAGTGTGAAAACTGAGTTTCCTTGAGAGCTGCTTGGAAGCCTGATGGTGTGTGAAGTTAGTGAGCCAAATGGAGTTGTTCTCCCACAAGAACCACTCGGCTGATCCTTCTTCAATATGCCCTTCACCAACATGCAGTGTTTCCTTGATTGAATTAGCTCTCACACCAATATTTGCGTCTAGAGCCTTTGCATTGAGGGCTATCTGAAAATGACTGTGGCGCTGAAGTTGCCTGAGAATGTGGAGTTGGTGGCATGTGAAACCCGCATGTGGAGCATTCGTTTGTGTGGGATGCTCTACCAGGTTCATTCCTAGATAATGCACTCAAAGGGCACTAAGCATAGAGTGTGAAAACTGAGTTTCCTTGAGAGCTGCTTGGAAGCCTGATGGTGTGTGAAGTTAGTGAGCCAAATGGAGTTGTTCTCCCACAAGAACCACTCGGCTGATCCTTCTTCAATATGCCCTTCACCAACATGCAGTGTTTCCTTGATTGAATTAGCTCTCACACCAATATTTGCGTCTAGAGCCTTTGCATTGAGGGCTATCTGAAAACGGCTGTGGCGCTGAAGTTGCCTGTGAATGTGGAGTTGGTGGCATGTGAAACCCGCATGTGGAGCATTCGTTTGTGTGGGATGCTCTACCAGGTTCATTCCTAGATAATGCACTCAAAGGGCACTAATCATAGAGTTTGAAAACTGAGTTTCCTTGAGAGCTGCTTGGAAGCCTGATGGTGTGTGAAGTTAGTGAGCCAAATGGAGTTGTTCTCCCACAAGAACCACTCCGCTGATCCTTCTTCAATATGCCCTTCACCAACATGCAGTGTTTCCTTGATTGAATTAGCTCTCACACCAATATTTGCGTCTAGAGCCTTTGCATTGAGGGCTATCTGAAAACGGCTGTGGCGCTGAAGTTGTGTGAAAATGTGGAGTTGGTGGCATGTGAAACCCGCATGTGGAGCATTCGTTTGTGTGGGATGCTAACCAAGCTTCATTTCAGTCCTAGGCACTCAAAGGGCACTAAGCATAGAGTGTGAAAACTGAGTTTCCTTGAGAGCTGCTTGGAAGCCTGATGGTGTGTGAAGTTAGTGAGCCAAATGGAGTTGTTCTCGCACAAGAACCACTCGGCTGATCCTTCTTCAATATGCCCTTCACCAACATGCAGTGTTTCCTTGATTGAATTAGCTCTCACACCAGTATTTGCGTCTAGAGCCTTTGCATTGAGGGCTATCTGAAAGCGGCTGTGGCGCTGAAGTTGCCTGTGAATGTGGAGTTGGTGGCATGTGAAACCCGCATGTGGAGCATTCGTTTGTGTGGGATGCTCTACCAGGTTCATTCCTAGATAATGCACTCAAAGGGCACTAAGCATAGAGTGTGAAAACTGAGTTTCCTTGAGAGCTGCTTGGAAGCCTGATGGTGTGTGAAGTTAGTGAGCCAAATGGAGTTGTTCTCCCACAAGAACCACTCGGCTGATCCTTCTTCAATATGCCCTTCACCAACATGCAGTGTTTCCTTGATTGAATTAGCTCTCACACCAATATTTGCGTCTAGAGCCCTTGCATTGAGGGCTATCTGAAAGCGGCGGTGGCACTGAAGTTGCCTGTGAATGTGGAGTTGGTGGCATGTGAAACCCGCATGTGGAGCATTCGTTTGTGTGGGATGCTCTACCAGGTTCATTCCTAGATAATGCACTCAAAGGGCACTAATCATAGAGTTTGAAAACTGGGTTTCCTTGAGAGCTGCTTGGAACCCTGATGGTGTGTGAAGTTAGTGAGCCAAATGGAGTTGTTCTCCCACAAGAACCACTCGGCTGATCCTTCTTCAATATGCCCTTCACCAACATGCAGTGTTTCCTTGATTGAATTAGCTCTCACACCAATATTTACATCTAGAGGCTTTGCATTGAGGGCTATCTGAAATGGCTGTGGCACTGAAGTTGCCTGAGAATGTGGAGTTGGTGGCATGTGGAACCCGCATGTGGAGCATTCGTTTGTGTGGGATGCTCACCAAGCTTCATTTCAATCCAAGGCACACAAAGGGCTCTAAGCATAGAGTGTGAAAACTGAGTTTCCTTGAGAGGTGCTTGGAAGCCTGATGGTGTGTGAAGTTAGTGAGCCAAATGGAGTTGTTCTCGCACAAGGACCACTTGGTTGATCCTTCTTCAATATGCCCTTCACCAACATGCAGTGTTTCCTTGATTGAATTAGCTCTCACACCAATATTTGCGTCTAGAGCCTTTGCATTGAGGGCTATCTGAAAGCGGCTGTGGCACTGAAGTTGCCTGTGAATGTGGAGTTGGTGGCATGTGAAACCCGCATGTGGAGCATTCGTTTGTGTGGGATGCTCACCAAGCTTCATTTCAGTCATAGGCACTCAAAGGGCACTAAGCATAGAGTGTGATAACTGAGTTTTCTTGAGAGCTGCTTGGAAGCCAGATGGTGTGTGAAGTTAGTGAACCAAATGGAGTTGTTCTCCCACAAGAACCACTCGGCTGATCCTTCTTCAATATGCCCTTCACCAACATGCAGTGTTTCCTTGATTGAATTAGCTCTCACACCAATATTTGCGTCTAGAGCCTTTGCATTGAGGGCTATCTGAAAACGGCTGTGGCGCTGAAGTTGTGTGAAAATGTGGAGTTGGTGGCATGTGAAACCCGCATGTGGAGCATTCGTTTGTGTGGGATGCTCACCAAGCTTCATTTCAGTCATAGGCACTCAAAGGGCACTAAGCATAGAGTGTGATAACTGAGTTTTCTTGAGAGCTGCTTGGAAACATGATGGTGTGTGAAGTTAGTGAACCAAATGGAGTTGTTCTCCCACAAGAACCACTCGGCTGATCCTTCTTCAATATGCCCTTCACCAACATGCAGTGTTTCCTTGATTGAATTAGCTCTCACACCAATATTTGCGTCTAGAGCCTTTGCATTGAGGGCTATCTGAAAACGGCTGTGGCGCTGAAGTTGCCTGTGAATGTGGAGTTGGTGGCATGTGAAACCCGCCTGTGGAGCATTCGTTTGTGTGGGATGCTCTACTAGATTCATTCCTAGATAATGCACTAAAAGGGCACTAAGCATAGAGTGTGAAAACTGAGTTTCCTTGAGAGCTGCTTGGAAGCCTGATGGTGTGTGAAGTTAGTGAGCCAAATGGAGTTGTTCTCCCACAAGAACCACTCGGCTGGTCCTTCTTCAGTATGCCCTTCACCAACATGCAGTGTTTCCTTGATTGAATTAGCTCTCACACCAATATTTGCGTCTAGAGCCTTTGCATTGAGGGCTATCTGAAAGCGGCTGTGGCACTGAAGTTGCCTGTGAATGTGGAGTTGGTGGCATGTGAAACCCGCATGTGGAGCATTCGTTTGTGTGGGATGCTCAGCAAGCTTCATTTCAGTCATAGGCACTCAAAGGGCACTAAGCATAGAGTGTGAAAACTGAGTTTTCTTGAGAGCTGCTTGGAAGCCTGATGGTGTGTGAAGTTAGTGAGCCAAATGGAGTTGTTCTCGCACAAGGACCACTTGGCTGATCCTTCTTCAATATGCCCTTCACCAACATGCAGTGTTTCTTTGATTGAATTAGCTCTCACACCAATATTTGCGTCTAGAGCCTTTGCATTGAGGGTTATCTGAAAGCGGCTGTGGCACTGAAGTTGCCTGTGAATGTGGAGTTGGTGGCATGTGAAACCCGCATGTGGAGCATTCGTTTGTGTGGGATGTTCACCAAGCTTCATTTCAGTCCTAGGCACTCAAAGGGCACTAAGCATAGAGTGTGAAAACTGAGTTTTCTTGAGAGCTGCTTGGAAGCCTGATGGTGTGTGAAGTTAGTGAGCCAAATGGAGTTGTTCTCCCACAAGAACCACTCGGCTGATCCTTCTTCAATATGCCCTTCACCAACATGCAGTGTTTCCTTGATTGAATTAGCTCTCACACCAATATTTGCATCTAGAGCCTTTGCATTGAGGGCTATCTGAAAACGGCTGTGGCGCTGAAGTTGCCTGTGAATGTGGAGTTGGTGGCATGTGAAACCCGCATGTGGAGCATTCGTTTGTGTGGGATGCTCACCAAGCTTCATTTCAGTCCTAGGCACTCAAAGGGCACTAATCATAGAGTGTGAAAACTGAGTTTCCTTGAGAGCTGCTTGGAAGCCTGATGGTGTGTGAAGTTAGTGAGCCAAATGGAGTTGTTCTCGCACAAGAACCACTCGGCTGATCCTTCTTCAATATGCCCTTCACCAACATGCAGTGTTTCCTTGATTGAATTAGCTCTCACACCAATATTTGCGTCTAGAGCCTTTGCATTGAGGGCTATCTGAAAACGGCTGTGGCGCTGAAGTTGCCTGTGAATGTGGAGTTGGTGGCATGTGAAACCCGCATGTGGAGCATTCGTTTGTGTGGGATGCTCTACTAGATTCATTCCTAGATAATGCACTCAAAGGGCACTAAGCATAGAGTGTGAAAACTGAGTTTCCTTGAGAGCTGCTTGGAAGCCTGATGGTGTGTGAAGTTAGTGAGCCAAATGGAGTTGTTCTCGCACAAGGACCACTTGGTTGATCCTTCTTCAATATGCCCTTCACCAACATGCAGTGTTTCCTTGATTGAATTAGCTCTCACACCAATATTTGCGTCTAGAGCCTTTGCATTGAGGGCTATCTGAAAGCGGCTGTGGCACTGAAGTTGCCTGTGAATGTGGAGTTGGTGGCATGTGAAACCCGCATGTGGAGCATTCGTTTGTGTGGGATGCTCACCAAGCTTCATTTCAGTCCTAGGCACTCAAAGGGCACTAAGCATAGAGTGTGAAAACTGAGTTTTCTTGATAGCTGCTTGGAAGCCTGATGGTGTGTGAAGTTAGTGAGCCAAATGGAGTTGTTCTCCCACAAGAACCACTCGGCTGATCCTTCTTCAATATGCCCTTCACCAACATGCAGTGTTTCCTTGATTGAATTAGCTCTCACACCAATATTTGCGTCTAGAGCCTTTGCATTGAGGGCTATCTGAAAACGGCTGTGGCACTGAAGTTGCCTGTGAATGTGGAGTTGGTGGCATGTGAAACCCGCATGTGGATCCTTCGTTTGTGTGGGATGCTCACCAAGCTTCATTTCAGTCCTAGGCACTCAAAGGGCACTAATCATCGAGTGTGAAAACTGAGTTTCCTTGAGAGCTGCTTGGAAGCCTGATGGTGTGTGAAGTTAGTGAGCCAAATGGAGTTGTTCTCCCACAAGAACCACTCGGCTGATCCTTCTTCAATATGCCCTTCACCAACATGCAGTGTTTCCTTGATTGAATTAGCTCTCACACCAATATTTGCGTCTAGAGCCTTTGCATTGAGGGCTATCTGAAAACGGCTGTGGCGCTGAAGTTGCCTGTGAATGTGGAGTTGGTGGCATGTGAAACCCGCATGTGGAGCATTCGTTTGTGTGGGATGCTCTACTACATTCATTCCTAGATAATGCCCTCAAAGGGCACTAAGAATAGAGTGTGAAAACTGAGTTTCCTTGAGAGCTGCTTGGAAGCCTGATGGTGTGTGAAGTTAGTGAGCCAAATGGAGTTGTTCTCGCACAAGGACCACTTGGATGATCCTTCTTCAATATGCCCTTCACCAACATGCAGTGTTTCCTTGATTGAATTAGCTCTCACACCAATATTTGCGTCTAGAGCCTTTGCATTGAGGGCTATCTGAAAGCGGCTGTGGCACTGAAGTTGCCTGTGAATGTGGAGTTGGTGGCATGTGAAACCCGCATGTGGAGCATTCGTTTGTGTGGGATGCTCACCAAGCTTCATTTCAGTCATAGGCACTCAAAGGGCACTAAGCCTAGAGTGTGAAAACTGAGTTTTCTTGAGAGCTGCTTGGAAGCCTGATGGTGTGTGAAGTTAGTGAGCCAAATGGAGTTGTTCTCGCACAAGGACCACTTGGTTGGTCCTTCTTCAATATGCCCTTCACCAACATGCAGTGTTTCCTTGATTGAATTAGCTCTCACACCAATATTTGCGTCTAGAGCCTTTGCATTGAGGGCTATCTGAAAGCGGCTGTGGCGCAGAAGTTGCCTGTGAATGTGGAGTTGGTGGCATGTGAAACCCGCATGTGGAGCATTCGTTTTTGTGGGATGCTCTACCAGGTTCATTTCTAGATAATGCACTCAAAGGGCACTAAGCATAGAGTGTGAAAACTGAGTTTCCTTGAGAGCTGCTTGGAAGCCTGATGGTGTGTGAAGTTAGTGAGCCAAATGGAGTTGTTGTCCCACAAGAACCACTCGGCTGATCCTTCTTCAATATGCCCTTCACCAACATGCAGTGTTTCCTTGATTGAATTAGCTCTCACACCAATATTTGCGTCTAGAGCCTTTGCATTGAGGGCTATCTGAAAGCGGCTGTGGCGCTGAAGTTGCCTGTGAATGTGGAGTTGGTGGCATGTGAAACCCGCATGTGGAGCATTCGTTTGTGTGGGATGCTCTACCAGGTTCATTCCTAGATAATGCACTCAAAGGGCACTAAGCATAGAGTGTGAAAACTGAGTTTCCTTGAGAGCTGCTTGGAAGCCTGATGGTGTGTGAAGTTAGTGAGCCAAATGGAGTTGTTCTCCCACAAGAACCACTCGGCTGATCCTTCTTCAATATGCCCTTCACCAACATGCAGTGTTTCCTTGATTGAATTAGCTCTCACACCAATATTTGCGTCTAGAGCCTTTGCATTGAGGGCTATCTAAAAAAACCTGTGGCGCAGAAGTTGCTTGAAAATGTGGAGTTGGTGGCATGTGAAACCCGCATGTGGAGCATTCGTTTGTGTGGGATGCTAACCAAGCTTCATTTCAGTCCTAGGCACACAAAGGGCACTAAGCATAGAGTGTGAAAACTGAGTTTCCTTGAGAGCTGTTTGGAAGCCTGATGGTGTGTGAAGTTAGTGAGCCAAATGGAGTTGTTCTCCCACAAGAACCACTCGGCTGATCCTTCTTCAATATGCCCTTCACCAACATGCAGTGTTTCCTTGATTGAATTAGCTCTCACACCAATATTTGCGTCTAGAGCCTTTGCATTGAGGGCTATCTGAAAACGGCTGTGGCGCTGAAGTTGCCTGTGAATGTGGAGTTGGTGGCATGTGAAACCCGCATGTGGAGCATTCGTTTGTGTGGGATGCTCTACCAGGTTCATTCCTAGATAATGCACTCAAAGGGCACTAAGCATAGAGTGTGAAAACTGAGTTTCTTTGAGAACTGCTTGGAAGCCTGATGGTGTGTGGACTTAGTGAGCCAAATAGAGTTGTTCTCGCACAAGAACCACTCGGCTGATCCTTCTTCAATATGCCCTTCACCAACATGCAGTGTTTCCTTGATTGAATTAGCTCTCACACCAATATTTGCGTCTAGAGCCTTTGCATTGAGGGCTATCTGAAAATGGCTGTGGCACTGAAGTTGCCTGTGAATGTGGAGTTGGTGGCATGTGAAACCCGCATGTGGAGCATTCGTTTGTGTGGGATGCTCTACCAGGTTCATTCCTAGATAATGCACTCAAAGGGCACTAAGCATAGAGTGTGAAAACTGAGTTTCCTTGAGAGCTGCTTGGAAGCCTGATGGTGTGTGAAGTTAGTGAGCCAAATGGAGTTGTTCTCGCACAAGGACCACTTGGTTGATCCTTCTTCAATATGCCCTTCACCAACATGCAGTGTTTCCTTGATTGAATTAGCTCTCACACCAATATTTGCGTCTAGAGCCTTTGCATTGAGGGCTATCTGAAAGCGGCTGTGGCACTGAAGTTGCCTGTGAATGTGGAGTTGGTGGCATGTGAAACCCGCATGTGGAGCATTCGTTTGTGTGGGATGCTCACCAAGCTTCATTTCACTCATAGGCACTCAAAGGGCACTAAGCATAGAGTGTGAAAACTGAGTTTTCTTGAGAGCTGCTTGGAAGCCTGATGGTGTGTGAAGTTAGTGAGCCAAATGGAGTTGTTCTCCCACAAGAACCACTCGGCTGATCCTTCTTCAATATGCCCTTCACCAACATGCAGTGTTTCCTTGATTGAATTAGCTCTCACACCAATATTTGCGTCTAGAGCCTTTGCATTGAGGGCTATCTGAAAACGGCTGTGGCGCTGAAGTTGTGTGAAAATGTGGAGTTGGTGGCATGTGAAACCCGCATGTGGAGCATTCGTTTGTGTGGGATGCTAACCAAGCTTCATTTCAGTCCTAGGCACTCAAAGGGCACTAATCATAGAGTGTGAAAACCGAGTTTCCTTGAGAGCTGCTTGGAAGCCTGATGGTGTGTGAAGTTAGTGAGCCAAATGGAGTTGTTCTCGCACAAGAACCACTCGGCTGATCCTTCTTCAATATGCCCTTCACCAACATGCAGTGTTTCCTTGATTGAATTAGCTCTCACACCAATATTTGCGTCTAGAGCCTTTGCATTGAGGGCTATCTGAAAACGGCTGTGGCGCTGAAGTTGCCTGTGAATGTGGAGTTGGTGGCATGTGAAACCCGCATGTGGAGCATTCGTTTGTGTGGGATGCTCTACCAGGTTCATTCCTAGATAATGCACTCAAAGGGCACTAAGCATAGAGTGTGAAAACTGAGTTTCCTTGAGAGCTGCTTGGAAGCCTGATGGTGTGTGAAGTTAGTGAGCCAAATGGAGTTGTTCTCCCACAAGAACCACTCGGCTGATCCTTCTTCAATATGCCCTTCACCAACATGCAGTGTTTCCTTGATTGAATTAGCTCTCACACCAATATTTACATCTAGAGGCTTTGCATTGAGGGCTATCTGAAAATGGCTGTGGCACTGAAGTTGCCTGAGAATGTGGAGTTGGTGGCATGTGGAACCCGCATGTGGAGCATTCGTTTGTGTGGGATGCTCACCAAGCTTCATTTCAATCCAAGGCACACAAAGGGCTCTAAGCATAGAGTGTGAAAACTGAGTTTCCTTGAGAGCTGCTTGGAAGCCTGATGGTGTGTGAAGTTAGTGAGCCAAATGGAGTTGTTCTCGCACAAGGACCACTTGGTTGATCCTTCCTCAATATTCTCTTCACACAATGAAGTGTTTCCTTGATTGAATTAGCTCTCACACCAATATTTGCATCTAGAGCCTTTGCATTGAGGGCTGTCTGAAAACGGCTGTGGCGCTGAAGTTGCCTGTGAATGTGGAGTTGGTGGCATGTGAAACCCGCATGTGGAGCATTCGTTTGTGTGGGATGCTCACCAAGCTTCATTTCAGTCCTAGGCACTCAAAGGGCACTAAGCATAGAGTGTGAAAACTGAGTTTCCTTGAGAGCTGCTTGGAAGACTGATGGTGTGTGAAGTTAGTGAGCCAAATGGAGTTGTTCTCCCACAAGAACCACTCGGCTGATCCTTCTTCAATATGCTCTTCACCAACATGCAGTGTTTCCTTGATTGAATTAGCTCTCACACCAATATTTGCGTCTAGAGCCTTTGCATTGAGGGCTATCTGAAAGCGGCTGTGGCACTGAAGTTGCCTGTGAATGTGGAGTTGGTGGCATGTTAAACCCGCATGTGGAGCATTCGTTTGTGTGGGATGCTCACCAAGCTTCATTTCAGTCCTAGGCACTCAAAGGGCACTAAGCATAGAGTGTGAAAACTGAGTTACCTTGAGAGCTGCTTGGAAGCCTGATTGTGTGTGAAGTTAGTGAGCCAAATGGAGTTGTTCTCCCACAAGAACCACTCGGCTGGTCCTTCTTCAATATGCCCTTCACCAACATGCAGTGTTTCCTTGATTGAATTAGCTCTCACACCAATATTTGCGTCTAGAGCCTTTGCATTGAGGGCTATCTGAAAATGGCTGTGGCGCTGAAGTTGCCTGTGAATGTGGAGTTGGTGGCATGTGAAACCCGCATGTGGAGCATTCGTTTGTGTGGGATGCTCAGCAAGCTTCATTTCAGTCCTAGGCACTCAAAGGGCACTAAGCATAGAGTGTGAAAACTGAGTTTCCTTGAGAGCTGCTTGGAAGCCTGATGGTGTGTGAAGTTAGTGAGCCAAATGGAGTTGTTCTCCCACAAGAACCACTCGGCTGATCCTTCTTCAATATGCCCTTCACCAACATGCAGTGTTTCCTTGATTGAATTAGCTCTCACACCAATATTTGCGTCTAGAGCCTTTGCATTGAGGGCTATCTGAAAACGGCTGTGGCGCTGAAGTTGCCTGTGAATGTGGAGTTGGTGGCATGTGAAACCCGCATGTGGAGCATTCGTTTGTGTGGGATGCTCACCAAGCTTCATTTCAGTCCTAGGCACTCAAAGGGCACTAAGCATAGAGTGTGAAAACTGAGTTTCCTTGAGAGCTGCTTGGAAGCCTGATGGTGTTTGAAGTTAGTGAGCCAAATGGAGTTGTTCTCGCACAAGAACCACTCGGCTGATCCTTCTTCAATATGCCCTTCACCAACATGCAGTGTTTCCTTGATTGAATTAGCTCTCACACCAATATTTGCGTCTAGAGCCTTTGCATTGAGGGCTATCTGTAAACGGCTGTGGCGCTGAAATTGCCTGTGAATGTGGAGTTGGTGGCATGTGAAACCCGCATGTGGAGTATTCATTTGTGTGGGATGCTCTACTAGATTCATTCCTAGATAATGCACTCAAAGGGCACTAAGCATAGAGTGTGAAAACTGAGTTTCCTTGAGAGCTGCTTGGAAGCCTGATGGTGTGTGAAGTTAGTGAGCCAAATGGAGTTGTTCTCGCACAAGGACCACTTTGTTGATCATTCTTCAATATGCCCTTCACCAACATGCAGTGTTTCCTTGATTGAATTAGCTCTCACACCAATATTTGCGTCTAGAGCCTTTGCATTGAGGGCTATCTGAAAACGGCTGTGGCGCTGAAGTTGCCTGTGAATGTGGAGTTGGTGGCATGTGAAACCCGCATGTGGAGCATTCGTTTGTGTGGGATGCTCTAAAAGGTTCATTCCTAGATAATGCACTCAAAGGGCACTAAGCCTAGAGTGTGAAAACTGAGTTTCCTTGAGAGCTGCTTGGAAGACTGATGGTGTGTGAAGTTAGTGAGCCAAATGGAGTTGTTCTCACACAAGAACCACTCGGCTGATCCTTCTTCAATATGCCCTTCACCAACATGCAGTGTTTCCTTGATTGAATTAGCTCTCACACCAATATTTGCGTCTAGAGCCTTTGCATTGAGGGCTATCTGAAAACGGCTGTGGCGCTTGAAGTTGCCTGTGAATGTGGAGTTTGTGGCATGTGAAACCCGCATGTGGAGCATTCGTTTGTGTGGGATGCTCACCAAGCTTCATTTCAGTCCTAGGCACTCAAAGGGCATTAAGCCTAGAGTGTGAAAACTGAGTTTCCTTGAGAGCTGCTTGAAGCCTGATGGTGTGTGAAGTTAGTGAGCCAAATGGAGTTGTTCTCCACAAGAACCACTCGGCTGATCCTTCTTCAATATGCCCTTCACCAACATGCAGTGTTTCCTTGATTGAATTAGCTCTCACACCAATATTTGCGCCTAGAGCCTTTGCATTGAGGGCTATCTGAAAACGGCTGTGGCGCTGAGATTGCCTGTGAATGTGGAGTTGGTGGCATGTGAAACCCGCATGTGAGCATTCGTTTGTGTGGGATGCTCTACTAGATTCATTCCTAGATAATGCACTCAAAGGGCACTAATCATAGAGTGTGAAACTGAGTTTCCTTGAGAGCTGCTTGGAAGCCTGATGGTGTGTGAAGTTAGTGAGCCAAATGGAGTTGTCTCGCACAAGGACCACTTGGTTGATCCTTCTTCAATATGCCTTCACCAACATGCAGTGTTTCCTTGATTGAATTAGCTCTCACACCAATATTTGCGTTCTAGAGCCTTTGCATTGAGGGCTATCTGAAAGCGGCTGTGGCACTGAGTTGCCTGTGAATGTGGAGTTGGTGGCATGTGAAACCCGCATGTGGAGCATTCGTTTGTGTGGGATGCTCACCAAGCTTCATTTCAGTAATAAGGCACTCAAAGGGCACTAAGCATAGAGTGTGAAAACTGAGTTTCCTTGAGAGCTGCTTGGAAGCCTGATGGTGTGTGAAGTTAGTGAGCCAAATGGAGTTGTTCTCGCACAAGGACCACTTGGTTGATCCTTCTTCAATATGCCCTTCACCAACATGCAGTGTTTCCTTGATTGAATTAGCTCTCACACCAATATTTGCGTCTAGAGCCTTTGCATTGAGGGCTATCTGAAAGCGGCTGTGGCACTGAAGTTGCCTGTGAATGTGGAGTTGGTGGCATGTGAAACCCGCATGTGGAGCATTCGTTTGTGTGGGATGCTCACCAAGCTTCATTTCAGTCCCTAGATAATGCACTCAAAGGGCACTAAGCATAGAGTGTGAAAACTGAGTTTCCTTGAGAGCTGCTTGGAAGCCTGATGGTGTGTGAAGTTAGTGAGCCAAATGGAGTTGTTCTCCCACAAGAACCACTCGGCTGATCCTTCTTCAATATGCCCTTCACCAACATGCAGTGTTTCCTTGATTGAATTAGCTCTCACACCAATATTTACATCTAGAGGCTTTGCATTGAGGGCTATCTGAAAACGGCTGTGGCACTGAAGTTGCCTGTGAATGTGGAGTTGGTGGCATGTGGAACCCGCATGTGGAGCATTCGTTTGTGTGGGATGCTCACCAAGCTTCATTTCAGTCCTAGGCACTCAAAGGGCACTAAGCATAGAGTGTGAAAACTGAGTTTCCTTGAGAGCTGCTTGGAAGCCTGATGGTGTGTGAAGTTAGTGAGCCAAATGGAGTTGTTCTCCCACAAGAACCACTCGGCTGATCCTTCTTCAATATGCCCTTCACCAACATGCAGTGTTTCCTTGATTGAATTAGCTCTCACACCAATATTTGCGTCTAGAGCCTTTGCATTGAGGGCTATCTGAAAACGGCTGTGGCGCTGAAGTTGCCTGTGAATGTGGAGTTGGTGGCATGTGAAACCCGCATGTGGAGCATTCGTTTGTGTGGGATGCACTACTAGATTCATTCCTAGATAATGCACTCAAAGGGCACTAATCATAGAGTGTGAAAACTGAGTTTCCTTGAGAGCTGCTTGGAAGCCTGATGGTGTGTGAAGTTAGTGAGCCAAATGGAGTTGTTCTCGCACAAGGACCACTTGGTTGATCCTTCTTCAATATGCCCTTCACCAACATGCAGTGTTTCCTTGATTGAATTAGCTCTCACACCAATATTTGCGTCTAGAGCCTTTGCATTGAGGGCTATCTGAAAGCGGCTGTGGCACTGAAGTTGCCTGTGAATGTGGAGTTGGTGGCATGTGAAACCCGCATGTGGAGCATTCGTTTGTGTGGGATGCTCACCAAGCTTCATTTCAGTCCTAGGCACTCAAAGGGCACTAAGCGTAGAGTGTGAAAACTGAGTTTCCTTGAGAGCTGCTTGGAAGCCTGATGGTGTGTGAAGTTAGTGAGCCAAATGGAGTTGTTCGCGCACAAGGACCACTTGGTTGATCCTTCTTCAATATGCCCTTCACCAACATGCAGTGTTTCCTTGATTGAATTAGCTCTCACACCAATATTTGCGTCTAGAGCCTTTGCATTGAGGGCTATCTGAAAACGGCTGTGGCGCTGAAGTTGCCTGTGAATGTGGAGTTGGTGGCATGTGAAACCCGCATGTGAAGCATTCGTTTGTGTGGGATGCTCACCAAGCTTCATTTCAGTCCTAGGCACTCAAAGGGCACTAATCATAGAGTGTGAAAACTGAGTTTCCTTGAGAGCTGCTTGGAAGCCTGATGGTGTGTGAAGTTAGTGAGCCAAATGGAGTTGTTCTCCCACAAGAACCACTCGGCTGATCCTTCTTCAATATGCCCTTCACCAACATGCAGTGTTTCCTTTATTGAATTAGCTCTCACACCAATATTTGCGTCTAGAGCCTTTGCATTGAGGGCTATCTGAAAACGGCTGTGGCGCTGAAGTTGCCTGTGAATGTGGAGTTGGTGGCATGTGAAACCCGCATGTGGAGCATTCGTTTGTGTGGGATGCTCTACTAGATTCATTCCTAGATAATGCACTCAAAGGGCACTAAGCATAGAGTGTGAAAACTGAGTTTCCTTGAGAGCTGCTTGGAAGCCTGATGGTGTGTGAAGTTAGTGAGCCAAATGGAGTTGTTCTCGCACAAGGACCACTTCGTTGATCATTCTTCAATATGCCCTTCACCAACATGCAGTGTTTCCTTGATTGAATTAGCTCTCACACCAATATTTGCGTCTAGAGCCTTTGCATTGAGGGCTATCTGAAAGCAGCTGTGGCACTGAAGCTGCCTGTGAATGTGGAGTTGGTGGCATGTGAAACCCGCATGTGGAGCATTCGTTTGTGTGGGATGCTCTACTAGATTCATTCCTAGATAATGCACTCAAAGGGCACTAAGCATAGAGTGTGAAAACTGAGTTTTCTTGAGAGCTGCTTGGAAGCCTGATGGTGTGTGAAGTTAGTGAGCCAAATGGAGTTGTTCTCGCACAAGGACCACTTGGTTGATCCTTCTTCAATATGCCCTTCACCAACATGCAGTGTTTCCTTGATTGAATTAGCTCTCACACCAATATTTGCGTCTAGAGCCTTTGCATTGAGGGCTATCTGAAAGCGGCTGTGGCACTGAAGTTGCCTGTGAATGTGGAGTTGGTGGCATGTGAAACCCGCATGTGGAGCATTCGTTTGTGTGGGATGCTCACCAAGCTTCATTTCAGTCCTAGGCACTCAAAGGGCACTAAGCATAGAGTGTGAAAACTGAGTTTTCTTGAGAGCTGCTTGGAAGCCTGATGGTGTGTGAAGTTAGTGAGCCAAATGGAGTTGTTCTCCCACAAGAACCACTCGGCTGATCCTTCTTCAATATGCCCTTCACCAACATGCAGTGTTTCCTTGATTGAATTAGCTCTCACACCAATATTTGCGTCTAGAGCCTTTGCATTGAGGGCTATCTGAAAGTGGCTGTGGCGCTGAAGTTACCTGAGAATGTGGAGTTGGTGGCATGTGAAACCCGCATGTGGAGCATTCGTTTGTGTGGGATGCTCTACTAGATTCATTCCTAGATAATGCACTCAAAGGGCACTAAGCATAGAGTGTGAAAACTGAGTTTCCTTGAGAGCTGCTTGGAAGCCTGATGGTGTGTGAAGTTAGTGAGCCAAATGGAGTTGTTCTCGCACAAGGACCACTTGGTTGATCCTTCTTCAATATGCCCTTCACCAACATGCAGTGTTTCCTTGATTGAATTAGCTCTCACACCAATATTTGCGTCTAGAGCCTTTGCATTGAGGGCTATCTGAAAGCGGCTGTGGCACTGAAGTTGCCTGTGAATGTGGAGTTGGTGGCATGTGAAACCCGCATGTGGAGCATTCGTTTGTGTGGGATGCTCACCAAGCTTCATTTCAGTCCTAGGCACTCAAAGGGCACTAAGCATAGAGTGTGAAAACTGAGTTTTCTTGAGAGCTGCTTGGAAGCCTGATGGTGTGTGAAGTTAGTGAGCCAAATGGAGTTGTTCTCGCACAAGGACCACTCGGCTGATCCTTCTTCAATATGCCCTTCACCAACATGCAGTGTTTCCTTGATTGAATTAGCTCTCACACCAATATTTGCGTCTAGAGCCTTTGCATTGAGGGCTATCTGAAAGCGGCTGTGGCACTGAAGTTGCCTGTGAATGTGGAGTTGGTGGCATGTGAAACCCGCATGTGGAGCATTCGTTTGTGTGGGATGCTCACCAAGCTTCATTTCAGTCCTAGGCACTCAAAGGGCACTAAGCATAGAGTGTGAAAACTGAGTTTTCTTGAGAGCTGCTTGGAAGCCTGATGGTGTGTGAAGTTAGTGAGCCAAATGGAGTTGTTCTCCCACAAGAACCACTCGGCTGATCCTTCTTCAATATGCCCTTCACCAACATGCAGTGTTTCCTTGATTGAATTAGCTCTCACACCAATATTTGCGTCTAGAGCCTTTGCATTGAGGGCTATCTGAAAACGGCTGTGGCGCTGAAGTTGCCTGTGAATGTGGAGTTGGTGGCATGTGAAACCCGCATGTGGAGCATTCGTTTGTGTGGGATGCTCACCAAGCTTCATTTCAGTCCTAGGCACTCAAAGGGCACTAAGCATAGAGTGTGATAACTGAGTTTTCTTGAGAGCTGCTTGGAAGCCTGATGGTGTGTGAAGTTAGTGAGCCAAATGGAGTTGTTCTCCCACAAGAACCACTCGGCTGATCCTTCTTCAATATGCTCTTCACCAACATGCAGTGTTTCCTTGATTGAATTAGCTCTCACACCAATATTTGCGTCTAGAGCCTTTGCATTGAGGGGCTATCTGAAAACGGCTGTGGCGCTGAAGTTGCCTGTGAATGTGGAGTTGGTGGCATGTGAAACCCGCATGTGGAGCATTCGTTTGTGTGGGATGCTCACCAAGCTTCATTTCAGTCCTAGGCACTCAAAGGGCACTAAGCATAGAGTGTGATAACTGAGTTTTCTTGAGAGCTGCTTGGAAGCCTGATGGTGTGTGAAGTTAGTGAGCCAAATGGAGTTGTTCTCGCACAAGGACCACTTGGCTGATCCTTCTTCAATATGCTCTTCACCAACATGCAGTGTTTCCTTGATTGAATTAGCTCTCACACCAATATTTGCGTCTAGAGCCTTTGCATTGAGGGCTATCTGAAAACGGCTGTGGCACTGAAGTTGCCTGTGAATGTGGAGTTGGTGGCATGTGAAACCCGCATGTGGAGCATTCGTTTGTGTGGGATGCACTACTAGATTCATTCCTAGATAATGCACTCAAAGGGCACTAATCATAGAGTGTGAAA
Source organism: Ochotona princeps (assembly GCF_030435755.1). Classification (NCBI taxonomy): domain Eukaryota; kingdom Metazoa; phylum Chordata; class Mammalia; order Lagomorpha; family Ochotonidae; genus Ochotona; species Ochotona princeps. The sequence continues at coordinate 37,625 of NW_026697738.1, forward strand.
ACTGAGTTTCCTTGAGAGCTGCTTGGAAGCCTGATGGTGTGTGAAGTTAGTGAGCCAAATGGAGTTGTTCTCGCACAAGGACCACTTGGTTGATCCTTCTTCAATATGCCCTTCACCAACATGCAGTGTTTCCTTGATTGAATTAGCTCTCACACCAATATTTGCGTCTAGAGCCTTTGCATTGAGGGCTATCTGAAAGCGGCTGTGGCACTGAAGTTGCCTGTGAATGTGGAGTTGGTGGCATGTGAAACCCGCATGTGGAGCATTCGTTTGTGTGGGATGCTCACCAAGCTTCATTTCAGTCCTAGGCACTCAAAGGGCACTAAGCATAGAGTGTGAAAACTGAGTTTCCTTGAGAGCTGCTTGGAAGCCTGATGGTGTGTGAAGTTAGTGAGCCAAATGGAGTTGTTCTCCCACAAGAACCACTCGGCTGATCCTTCTTCAATATGCCCTTCACCAACATGTAGTGTTTCCTTGATTGAATTAGCTCTCACACCAATATTTGCGTCTAGAGCCTTTGCATTGAGGGCTATCTGAAAACGGCTGTGGCGCTGAAGTTGCCTGTGAATGTGGAGTTGGTGGCATGTGAAACCCGCATGTGGAGCATTCGTTTGTGTGGGATGCTCACCAAGCTTCATTTCAGTCCTAGGCACTCAAAGGGCACTAAGCATAGAGTGTGATAACTGAGTTTCCTTGAGAGCTGCTTGGAAGCCTGATGGTGTGTGAAGTTAGTGAGCCAAATGGAGTTGTTCTCCCACAAGAACCACTCGGCTGATCCTTCTTCAATATGCTCTTCACAACATGCAGTGTTTCCTTGATTGAATTAGCTCTCACACCAATATTTGCGTCTAGAGCCTTTGCATTGAGGGCTATCTGAAAACGGCTGTGGCGCTGAAGTTGCCTGTGAATGTGGAGTTGGTGGCATGTGAAACCCGCATGTGGAGCATTCGTTTGTGTGGGATGCTCACCAAGCTTCATTTCAGTCCTAGGCACTCAAAGGGCACTAATCATAGAGTGTGAAAACTGAGTTTCCTTGAGAGCTGCTTGGAAGCCTGATGGTGTGTGAAGTTAGTGAGCCAAATGGAGTTGTTCTCCCACAAGAACCACTCGGCTGATCCTTCTTCAATATGCCCTTCACCAACATGCAGTGTTTCCTTGATTGAATTAGCTCTCACACTAATATTTGCGTCTAGAGCCTTTGCATTGAGGGCTATCTGAAAACGGCTGTGGCGCTGAAGTTGCCTGTGAATGTGGAGTTGGTGGCATGTGAAACCCGCATGTGGAGCATTCGTTTGTGTGGGATGCTCACCAAGCTTCATTTCAGTCCTAGGCACTCAAAGGGCACTAAGCATAGAGTGTGATAACTGAGTTTTCTTGAGAGCTGCTTGGAAGCCTGATGGTGTGTGAAGTTAGTGAGCCAAATGGAGTTGTTCTCCCACAAGAACCACTCGGCTGATCCTTCTTCAATATGCTCTTCACCAACATGCAGTGTTTCCTTGATTGAATTAGCTCTCACACCAATATTTGCGTCTAGAGCCTTTGCATTGAGGGCTATCTGAAAGCGGCTGTGGCGCTGAAGTTGCCTGTGAATGTGGAGTTGGTGGCATGTGAAACCCGCATGTGGAGCATTCGTTTGTGTGGGATGCTCACCAAGCTTCATTTCAGTCCTAGGCACTCAAAGGGCACTAAGCATAGAGTGTGATAACTGAGTTTTCTTGAGAGCTGCTTGGAAGCCTGATGGTGTGTGAAGTTAGTGAGCCAAATGGAGTAGTTCTCCCACAAGAACCACTCGGCTGATCCTTCTTCAATATGCTCTTCACCAACATGCAGTGTTTCCTTGATTGAATTAGCTCTCACACCAATATTTGCGTCTAGAGCCTTTGCATTGAGGGCTATCTGAAAACGGCTGTGGCGCTGAAGTTGCCTGTGAATGTGGAGTTGGTGGCATGTGAAACCCGCATGTGGAGCATTCGTTTGTGTGGGATGCTCACCAAGCTTCATTTCAGTCCTAGGCACTCAAAGGGCACTAATCATAGAGTGTGAAAACTGAGTTTCCTTGAGAGCTGCTTGGAAGCCTGATGGTGTGTGAAGTTAGTGAGCCAAATGGAGTTGTTCTCCCACAAGAACCACTCGGCTGATCCTTCTTCAATATGCCCTTCACCAACATGCAGTGTTTCCTTGATTGAATTAGCTCTCACACTAATATTTGCGTCTAGAGCCTTTGCATTGAGGGCTATCTGAAAACGGCTGTGGCGCTGAAGTTGCCTGTGAATGTGGAGTTGGTGGCATGTGAAACCCGCATGTGGAGCATTCGTTTGTGTGGGATGCTCTACTAGATTCATTCCTAGATAATGCACTCAAAGGGCACTAAGCATAGAGTGTGAAAACTGAGTTTCCTTGAGAGCTGCTTGGAAGCCTGATGGTGTGTGAAGTTAGTGAGCCAAATGGAGTTGTTCTCGCACAAGGACCACTTGGTTGATCCTTCTTCAATATGCCCTTCACCAACATGCAGTGTTTCCTTGATTGAATTAGCTCTCACACCAATATTTGCGTCTAGAGCCTTTGCATTGAGGGCTATCTGAAAGCGGCTGTGGCACTGAAGTTGCCTGTGAATGTGGAGTTGGTGGCATGTGAAACCCGCATGTGGAGCATTCGTTTGTGTGGGATGCTCACCAAGCTTCATTTCAGTCCTAGGCACTCAAAGGGCACTAAGCATAGAGTGTGAAAACTGAGTTTTCTTGAGAGCTGCTTGGAAGCCTGATGGTGTGTGAAGTTAGTGAGCCAAATGGAGTTGTTCTCCCACAAGAACCACTCGGCTGATCCTTCTTCAATATGCCCTTCACCAACATGCAGTGTTTCCTTGATTGAATTAGCTCTCACACCAATATTTGCGTCTAGAGCCTTTGCATTGAGGGCTATCTGAAAACGGCTGTGGCGCTGAAGTTGCCTGTGAATGTGGAGTTGGTGGCATGTGAAACCCGCATGTGGAGCATTCGTTTGTGTGGGATGCTCTACTAGATTCATTCCTAGATAATGCACTCAAAGGGCACTAAGCATAGAGTGTGAAAACTGAGTTTCCTTGAGAGCTGCTTGGAAGCCTGATGGTGTGTGAAGTTAGTGAGCCAAATGGAGTTGTTCTCGCACAAGGACCACTTGGTTGATCCTTCTTCAATATGCCCTTCACCAACATGCAGTGTTTCCTTGATTGAATTAGCTCTCACACCAATATTTGCGTCTAGAGCCTTTGCATTGAGGGCTATCTGAAAGCGGCTGTGGCACTGAAGTTGCCTGTGAATGTGGAGTTGGTGGCATGTGAAACCCGCATGTGGAGCATTCGTTTGTGTGGGATGCTCACCAAGCTTCATTTCAGTCCTAGGCACTCAAAGGGCACTAAGCATAGAGTGTGAAAACTGAGTTTTCTTGAGAGCTGCTTGGAAGCCTGATGGTGTGTGAAGTTAGTGAGCCAAATGGAGTTGTTCTCCCACAAGAACCACTCGGCTGATCCTTCTTCAATATGCCCTTCACCAACATGCAGTGTTTCCTTGATTGAATTAGCTCTCACACCAATATTTGCGTCTAGAGCCTTTGCATTGAGGGCTATCTGGAAAACGGCTGTGGCGCTGAAGTTGCCTGTGAATGTGGAGTTGGTGGCATGGTGAAACCCGCATGTGGAGCATTCGTTTGTGTGGGATGCTCACCAAGCTTCATTTCAGTCCTAGGCACTCAAAGGGCACTAAGCATAGAGTGTGAAAACTGAGTTTCCTTGAGAGCTGCTTGGAAGCCTGATGGTGTGTGAAGTTAGTGAGCCAAATGGAGTTGTTCTCCCTCAGGAACCACTCGGCTGATCCTTCTTCAATATGCCCTTCACCAACATGCAGTGTTTCCTTGATTGAATTAGCTCTCACACCAATATTTGCGTCTAGAGCCTTTGCATTGAGGCTATCTGAAAGTGGCTGTGGCGCTGAAGTTGCCTGTGAATGTGGAGTTGGTGGCATGTGAAACCCGCATGTGGAGCATTCGTTTGTGTGGGATGCTTACTAGATTCATTCCTAGATAATGCACTCAAAGGGGCACTAAGCATAGAGTGTGAAAACTGAGTTTCCTTGAGAGCTGCTTGGAAGCCTGATGGTGTGTGAAGTTAGTGAGCCAAATGGAGTTGTTCTCGCACAAGGACCACTTGGTTGATCCTTCTTCAATATGCCCTTCACCAACATGCAGTGTTTCCTTGATTGAATTAGCTCTCACACCAATATTTGCGTCTAGAGCCTTTGCATTGAGGGCTATCTGAAAGCGGCTGTGGCACTGAAGTTGCCTGTGAATGTGGAGTTGGTGGCATGTGAAACCCGCATGTGGAGCATTCGTTTGTGTGGGATGCTCACCAAGCTTCATTTCAGTCCTAGGCACTCAAAGGGCACTAAGCATAGAGTGTGAAAACTGAGTTTTCTTGAGAGCTGCTTGGAAGCCTGATGGTTGTGTGAAGTTAGTGAGCCAATGGAGTTGTTCTCGCACAAGGACCACTCGGCTGATCCTTCTTCAATATGCCCTTCACCAACATGCAGTGTTTCCTTGATTGAATTAGCTCTCACACCAATATTTGCGTCTAGAGCCTTTGCATTGAGGGCTATCGGAAAGCGGCTGTGGCACTGAAGTTGCCTTTGAATGTGGAGTTGGTGGCATGTGAAACCCGCATGTGGAGCATTCGTTTGTGTGGGATGCTCACCAAGCTTCATTTCAGTCCTAGGCACTCAAAGGGCACTAAGCATAGAGTGTGATATACTGAGTTTCCTTGAGAGCTGCTTGGAAGCCCTGATGGTGTGTGAAGTTAGTGAGCCAAATGGAGTTGTTCTCCCACAAGAACCACTCGGCTGATCCTTCTTCATATGCTCTTCACCAACATGCAGTGTTTCCTTGATTGAATTAGCTCTCACACCAATATTTGCGTCTAGAGCCTTTGCATTGAGGGCTATCTGAAAACGGCTGTGGCGCTGAAGTTGCCTGTGAATGTGGAGTTGGTGGCATGTGAAACCCGCATGGTGGAGCATTCGTTTGTGTGGGATGCACTACTAGATTCATTCCTAGATAATGCACTCAAAGGGCACTAAGCATAGAGTGTGAAAACTGAGTTTCCTTGAGAGCTGCTTGGAAGCCTGATGGTGTGTGAAGTTAGTGAGCCAAATGGAGTTGTTTTCCCACAAGAACCACTCGTCTGATCCTTCTTCAATATGCCCTTCACCAACATGCAGTGTTTCCTTGATTGAATTAGCTCTCACACTAATATTTGCGTCTAGAGCCTTTGCATTGAGGGCTATCTGAAAACGGCTGTGGCGCTGAAGTTGCCTGTGAATGTGGAGTTGGTGGCATGTGAAACCCGCATGTGGAGCATTCGTTTGTGTGGGATGCTCACCAAGCTTCATTTCAGTCCTAGGCACTCAAAGGGCACTAAGCATAGAGTGTGATAACTGAGTTTTCTTGAGAGCTGCTTGGAAGCCTGATGGTGTGTGAAGTTAGTGAGCCAAATGGAGTTGTTCTCCCACAAGAACCACTCGCTGATCCTTCTTCAATATGCTCTTCACCAACATGCAGTGTTTCCTTGATTGAATTAGCTCTCACACCAATATTTGCGTCTAGAGCCTTTGCATTGAGGGCTATCTGAAAACGGCTGTGGCGCTGAAGTTGCCTGTGAATGTGGAGTTGGTGGCATGTGAAACCCGCATGTGGAGCATTCGTTTGTGTGGGATGCTCACCAAGCTTCATTTCAGTACTAGGCACTCAAAGGGCACTAAGCATAGAGTGTGATAACTGAGTTTTCTTGAGAGCTGCTTGGAAGCCTGATGGTGTGTGAAGTTAGTGAGCCAAATGGAGTTGTTCTCCCACAAGAACCACTCGGCTGATCCTTCTTCAATATGCTCTTCACCAACATGCAGTGTTTCCTTGATTGAATTAGCTCTCACACCAATATTTGCGTCTAGAGCCTTTGCATTGAGGGCTATCTGAAAACGGCTGTGGCGCTGAAGTTGCCTGTGAATGTGGAGTTGGTGGCATGTGAAACCCGCATGTGGAGCATTCGTTTGTGTGGGATGCTCTACTAGATTCATTCCTAGATAATGCACTCAAAGGGCACTAAGCATAGAGTGTGAAAACTGAGTTTCCTTGAGAGCTGCTTGGAAGCCTGATGGTGTGTGAAGTTAGTGAGCCAAATGGAGTTGTTCTCGCACAAGGACCACTTGGTTGATCCTTCTTCAATATGCCCTTCACCAACATGCAGTGTTTCCTTGATTGAATTAGCTCTCACACCAATATTTGCGTCTAGAGCCTTTGCATTGAGGGCTATCTGAAAGCGGCTGTGGGCACTGAAGTTGCCTGTGAATGTGGAGTTGGTGGCATGTGAAACCCGCATGTGGAGCATTCGTTTGTGTGGGATGCTCACCAAGCTTCATTTCAGTCCTAGGCACTCAAAGGGCACTAAGCATAGAGTGTGAAAACTGAGTTTTCTTGAGAGCTGCTTGGAAGCCTGATGGTGTGTGAAGTTAGTGAGCCAAATGGAGTTGTTCTCCCACAAGAACCACTCGGCTGATCCTTCTTCAATATGCCCTTCACCAACATGCAGTGTTTCCTTGATTGAATTAGCTCTCACACCAATATTTGCGTCTAGAGCCTTTGCATTGAGGGCTATCTGAAAACGGCTGTGGCGCTGAAGTTGCCTGTGAATGTGGAGTTGGTGGCATGTGAAACCCGCATGTGGAGCATTCGTTTGTGTGGGATGCTCACCAAGCTTCATTTCAGTCCTAGGCACTCAAAGGGCACTAAGCATAGAGTGTGAAAACTGAGTTTCCTTGAGAGCTGCTTGGAAGCCTGATGGTGTGTGAAGTTAGTGAGCCAAATGGAGTTGTTCTCCCTCAGGAACCACTCGGCTGATCCTTCTTCAATATGCCCTTCACCAACATGCAGTGTTTCCTTGATTGAATTAGCTCTCACACCAATATTTGCGTCTAGAGCCTTTGCATTGAGGGCTATCTGAAAGTGGCTGTGGCGCTGAAGTTGCCTGTGAATGTGGAGTTGGTGCATGTGAAACCCGCATGTGGAGCATTCGTTTGTGTGGGATGCTCTACTAGATTCATTCCTAGATAATGCACTCAAAGGGCACTAAGCATAGAGTGTGAAAACTGAGTTTCCTTGAGAGCTGCTTGGAAGCCTGATGGTGTGTGAAGTTAGTGAGCCAAATGGAGTTGTTCTCGCACAAGGACCACTTGGTTGATCCTTCTTCAATATGCCCTTCACCAACATGCAGTGTTTCCTTGATTGAATTAGCTCTCACACCAATATTTGCGTCTAGAGCCTTTGCATTGAGGGCTATCTGAAAGCGGCTGTGGCACTGAAGTTGCCTGTGAATGTGGAGTTGGTGGCATGTGAAACCCGCATGTGGAGCATTCGTTTGTGTGGGATGCTCACCAGCTTCATTCAGTCCTAGGCACTCAAAGGGCACTAAGCATAGAGTGTGAAAACTGAGTTTTCTTGAGAGCTGCTTGGGAAGCCTGATGGTGTGTGAAGTTAGTGAGCCAAATGGAGTTGTTCTCGCACAAGGACCACTCGGCTGATCCTTCTTCAATATGCCCTTCACCAACATGCAGTGTTTCCTTGATTGAATTAGCTCTCACACCAATATTTGCGTCTAGAGCCTTTGCATTGAGGGCTATCTGAAAGCGGCTGTGGCACTGAAGTTGCCTTTGAATGTGGAGTTGGTGGCATGTGAAACCCGCATGTGGAGCATTCGTTTGTGTGGGATGCTCACCAAGCTTCATTTCAGTCCTAGGCACTCAAAGGGCACTAAGCATAGAGTGTGATAACTGAGTTTCCTTGAGAGCTGCTTGGAAGCCTGATGGTGTGTGAAGTTAGTGAGCCAAATGGAGTTGTTCTCCCACAAGAACCACTCGGCTGATCCTTCTTCAATATGCTCTTCACCAACATGCAGTGTTTCCTTGATTGAATTAGCTCTCACACCAATATTTGCGTCTAGAGCCTTTGCATTGAGGGCTATCTGAAAACGGCTGTGGCGCTGAAGTTGCCTGTGAATGTGGAGTTGGTGGCATGTGAAACCCGCATGTGGAGCATTCGTTTGTGTGGATGCACTACTAGATTCATTCCTAGATAATGCACTCAAAGGGCACTAAGCATAGAGTGTGAAAACTGAGTTTCCTTGAGAGCTGCTTGGAAGCCTGATGGTGTGTGAAGTTAGTGAGCCAAATGGAGTTGTTTTCCCACAAGAACCACTCGTCTGATCCTTCTTCAATATGCCCTTCACCAACATGCAGTGTTTCCTTGATTGAATTAGCTCTCACACTAATAATTTGCGTCTAGAGCCTTTGCATTGAGGGCTATCTGAAAACGGCTGTGGCGCTGAAGTTGCCTGTGAATGTGGAGTTGGTGGCATGTGAAACCCGCATGTGGGAGCATTCGTTTGTGTGGGATGCTCACCAAGCTTCATTTCAGTCCTAGGCACTCAAAGGGCACTAAGCATAGAGTGTGATAACTGAGTTTTCTTGAGAGCTGCTTGGAAGCCTGATGGTGTGTGAAGTTAGTGAGCCAAATGGAGTTGTTCTCCCACAAGAACCACTCGGCTGATCCTTCTTCAATATGCTCTTCACCAACATGCAGTGTTTCCTTGATTGAATTAGCTCTCACACCAATATTTGCGTCTAGAGCCTTTGCATTGAGGGCTATCTGAAAACGGCTGTGGCGCTGAAGTTGCCTGTGAATGTGGAGTTGGTGGCATGTGAAACCCGCATGTGGAGCATTCGTTTGTGTGGGATGCTCACCAAGCTTCATTTCAGTACTAGGCACTCAAAGGGCACTAAGCATAGAGTGTGATAACTGAGTTTTCTTGAGAGCTGCTTGGAAGCCTGATGGTGTGTGAAGTTAGTGAGCCAAATGGAGTTGTTCTCCCACAAGAACCACTCGGCTGATCCTTCTTCAATATGCTCTTCACCAACATGCAGTGTTTCCTTGATTGAATTAGCTCTCACACCAATATTTGCGTCTAGAGCCTTTGCATTGAGGGCTATCTGAAAACGGCTGTGGCGCTGAAGTTGCCTGTGAATGTGGAGTTGGTGGCATGTGAAACCCGCATGTGGAGGCATTCGTTTGTGTGGGATGCTCACCAAGCTTCATTTCAGTCCTAGGCACTCAAAGGGCACTAATCATAGAGTGTGAAAACTGAGTTTCCTTGAGAGCTGCTTGGAAGCCTGATGGTGTGTGAAGTTAGTGAGCCAAATGGAGTTGTTCTCCCACAAGAACCACTCGGCTGATCCTTCTTCAATATGCCCTTCACCAACATGCAGTGTTTCCTTGATTGAATTAGCTCTCACACTAATATTTGCGTCTAGAGCCTTTGCATTGAGGGCTATCTGAAAACGGCTGTGGCGCTGAAGTTGCCTGTTGGAATGTGGAGTTGGTGGCATGTGAAACCCGCATGTGGAGCATTCGTTTGTGTGGGATGCTCTACTAGATTCATTCCTAGATAATGCACTCAAAGGGCACTAAGCATAGAGTGTGAAAACTGAGTTTCCTTGAGAGCTGCTTGGAAGCCTGATGGTGTGTGAAGTTAGTGAGCCAAATGGAGTTTGTTCTCCCACAAGAACCACTCGGCTGATCCTTCTTCAATATGCCCTTCACCAACATGCAGTGTTTCCTTGATTGAATTAGCTCTCACACTAATATTTGCGTCTAGAGCCTTTGCATTGAGGGCTATCTGAAAACGGCTGTGGCGCTGAAGTTGCCTGTGAATGTGGAGTTGGTGGCATGTGAAACCCGCATGTGGAGCATTCGTTTGTGTGGGATGCTCACCAAGCTTCATTTCAGTCCTAGGCACTCAAAGGGCACTAAGCATAGAGTGTGATAACTGAGTTTTCTTGAGAGCTGCTTGGAAGCCTGATGGTGTGTGAAGTTAGTGAGCCAAATGGAGTTGTTAAAGAACCACTCGGCTGATCCTTCTTCAATATGCTCTTCACCAACATGCAGTGTTTCCTTGATTGAATTAGCTCTCACACCAATATTTGCGTCTAGAGCCTTTGCATTGAGGGCTATCTGAAAACGGCTGTGGCGCTGAAGTTGCCCTGTGAATGTGGAGTTGGTGGCATGTGGGAACCCGCATGTGGAGCATTCGTTTGTGTGGGATGCTCACCAAGCTTCATTTCAGTCCTAGGCACTCAAAGGGCACTAAGCATAGAGTCTGATAACTGAGTTTTCTTGAGAGCTGCTTGGAAGCCTGATGGTGTGTGAAGTTAGTGAGCCAAATGGAGTTGTTCTCCCACAAGAACCACTCGGCTGATCCTTCTTCAATATGCTCTTCACCAACATGCAGTGTTTCCTTGATTGAATTAGCTCTCACACCAATATTTGCGTCTAGAGCCTTTGCATTGAGGGCTATCTGAAAACGGCTGTGGCACTGAAGTTGCCTGTGAATGTGGAGTTGGTGGCATGTGAAACCCGCATGTGGGAGCATTCGTTTGTGTGGGATGCTCACCAAGCTTCATTTCAGTCCTAGGCACTCAAAGGGCACTAATCATAGAGTGTGAAAACTGAGTTTCCTTGAGAGCTGCTTGGAAGCCTGATGGTGTGTGAAGTTAGTGAGCCAAATGGAGTTGTTCTCCCACAAGAACCACTCGGCTGATCCCTTCTTCAATATGCCCTTCACCAACATGCAGTGTTTCCCTTGATTGAATTAGCTCTCACACTAATATTTGCGTCTAGAGCCTTTGCATTGAGGGCTATCTGAAAACGGCTGTGGCGCTGAAGTTGCCTGTGAATGTGGAGTTGGTGGGCATGTGAAACCCGCATGTGGAGCATTCGTTTTGTGTGGGATGCTCTTCTAGATTCATTCCTAGATAATGCACTCAAAGGGCACTAAGCATAGAGTGTGAAAAACTGAGTTTCCTTGAGAGCTGCTTGGAAGCCTGATGGTGTGTGAAGTTAGTGAGCCAAATGGAGTTGTTCTCGCACAAGGACCACTTGGTTGATCCTTCTTCAATATGCCCTTCACCAACATGCAGTGTTTCCTTGATTGAATTAGCTCTCACACCAATATTTGCGTCTAGAGCCTTTGCATTGAGGGCTATCTGAAAGCGGCTGTGGCACTGAAGTTGCCTGTGAATGTGGAGTTGTTGGCATGTGAAACCCGCATGTGGAGCATTCGTTTGTGTGGGATGCTCACCAAGCTTCATTTCAGTCCTAGGCACTCAAAGGGCACTAAGCATAGAGTGTGAAAACTGAGTTTTCTTGAGAGCTGCTTGGAAGCCTGATGGTGTGTGAAGTTAGTGAGCCAAATGGAGTTGTTCTCGCACAAGGACCACTTGGTTGATCCTTCTTCAATATGCCCTTCACCAAACATGCAGTGTTTCCTTGATTGAATTAGCTCTCACACCATTATTTGCGTCTAGAGCCTTTGCATTGAGGGCTATCTGAAAACGGCTGTGGCGCTGAAGTTGCCTGTGAATGTGGAGTTGGTGGCATGTGAAACCCGCATGTGGAGCATTCGTTTGTGTGGGGATGCTCACCAAGCTTCATTTCAGTCCTAGGCACTCAAAGGGCACTAAGCATAGAGTGTGAAAACTGAGTTTCCTTGAGAGCTGCTTGGAAGGCTGATGGTGTGTGAAGTTAGTGAGCCAAATGGAGTTTGTTCTCCCACAAGAAACCACTCGGCTGATCCTTCTTCAATATGCCCTTCACCAACATGCAGTGTTTCCTTGATTGAATTAGCTCTCACACCAATATTTGCGTCTAGAGCCTTTGCATTGAGGGCTATCTGAAAACGGCTGTGGCGCTGAAGTTGCCTGTGAATGTGGAGTTGGTGGCATGTGAAACCCGCATGTGGAGCATTCGTTTGTGTGGGATGCTCTGCTAGATTCATTCCTAGATAATGCACTCAAAGGGCACTAAGCATAGAGTGTGAAAACTGAGTTTCCTTGAGAGCTGCTTGGAAAGGCCTGATGGTGTGTGAAGTTAGTGAGCCAAATGGAGGTGTTCTCGCACAAGGACCACTTGGTTGATCCTTCTTCAATATGCCCTTCACCAACATGCAGTGTTTCCTTGATTGAATTAGCTCTCACACCAATATTTGCGTCTAGAGCCTTTGCATTGAGGGCTATCTGAAAGCGGCTGTGGCACTGAAGTTGCCTGTGAATGTGGAGTTGGTGGCATGTGAAACCCGCATGTGGAGCATTCGTTTGTGTGGGGATGCTCTACTAGATTCATTCCTAGATAATGCACTCAAAGGGGCACTAAGGCATAGAGTGTGAAAACTGAGTTTTTCTTGAGAGCTGCTTGGAAGCCTGATGGTGTGTGAAGTTAGTGAGCCAAATGGAGTTGTTCTCCCACAAGAACCACTCGGCTGATCCTTCTTCAATATGCTCTTCACCAACATGCAGTGTTTCCTTGATTGAATTAGCTCTCACACCAATATTTGCGTCTAGAGCCTTTGCATTGAGGGCTATCTGAAAACGGCTGTGGCGCTGAAGTTGCCTGTGAATGTGGAGTTGGTGGCATGTGAAACCCGCAATGTGGAGCATTCGTTTGTGTGGGATGCTCACCAAGCTTCATTTCAGTCCTAGGCACTCAAAGGGCACTAATCATAGAGTGTGAAAACTGAGTTTCCTTGAGAGCTGCTTGGAAGGCTGATGGTGTGTGAAGTTAGTGAGCCAAATGGAGTTGTTCTCCCACAAGAACCACTCGGCTGATCCTTCTTCAATATGCCCTTCACCCAACATGCAGTGTTTCCTTGATTGAATTAGCTCTCACACCAATATTTGCGTCTAGAGCCTTTGCATTGAGGGCTATCTGAAAACGGCTGTGGCGCTGAAGTTGCCTGTGAATGTGGAGTTGGTGGCATGTGAAAACCCGCATGTGGAGCATTCGTTTGTGTGGGATGCTCTACTAGATTCATTCCTAGATAATGTACTCAAAGGGCACTAAGCATAGAGTGTGAAAACTGAGTTTCCTTGAGAGCTGCTTGGAAGCCTGATGGTGTGTGAAGTTAGTGAGCCAAATGGGAGTTGTTCTCGCACAAGGACCACTTGGTTGATCCTTCTTCAATATGCCCTTCACCAAACATGCAGTGTTTCCTTGATTGAATTAGCTCTCACACCAATATTTGCGTCTAGAGCCTTTGCATTGAGGGCTATCTGAAAGCGGCTGTGGCACTGAAGTTGCCTGTGAATGTGGAGTTGGTGGCATGTGAAAACCCGCATGTGGAGCATTCGTTTGTGTGGGATGCTCTACTAGATTCATTCCTAGATAATGCACTCAAAGGGCACTAAGCATAGAGTGTGAAAACTGAGTTTCCTTGAGAGCTGCTTGGAAGCCTGATGGTGTGTGAAGTTAGTGAGCCAAATGGAGTTGTTCTCCCACAAGAACCACTCGGCTGATCCTTCTTCAATATGCCCTTCACCAACATGCAGTGTTTCCTTGATTGAATTAGCTCTCACACCAATATTTGCGTCTAGAGCCTTTGCATTGAGGGCTATCTGAAAACGGCTGTGGCGCTGAAGTTGCCTGTGAATGTGGAGTTGGTGGCATGTGAAAACCCGCATGTGGAGCATTCGTTTGTGTGGATGCTCACCAAGCTTCATTTCAGTCCTAGGCACTCAAAGGGCACTAAGCATAGAGTGTGATAACTGAGTTTTCTTGAGAGCTGCTTGGAAGGCTGATGGTGTGTGAAGTTAGTGAGCCAAAATGGAGTTGTTCTCCCACAAGAACCACTCGGCTGATCCTTCTTCAATATGCCCTTCACCAACATGCAGTGTTTCCTTGATTGAATTAGCTCTCACACCAATATTTGCGTCTAGAGCCCTTGCATTGAGGGCTATCTGAAAACGGCTGTGGCGCTGAAGTTGCCTGTGAATGTGGAGTTGGTGGCATGTGAAACCCGCATGTGGAGCATTTCGTTTGTGTGGGATGCTCTACTAGATTCATTCCTAGATAATGCACTCAAAGGGCACTAAGCATAGAGTGTGAAAACTGAGTTTCCTTGAGAGCTGCTTGGAAGGCTGATGGTGTGTGAAGTTAGTGAGCCAAATGGAGTTGTTTCTCCCACAAGAACCACTCGGCTGATCCTTCTTCAATATGCCCTTCACCAACATGCAGTGTTTCCTTGATTGAATTATCTCTCACACCAAATATTTGCGTCTAGAGCCTTTGCATTGAGGGGCTATCTGAAAACGGCTGTGGCGCTGAAGTTGCCCTGTGAATGTGGAGTTGGTGGCATGTGAAAACCCGCATGTGGAGCATTCGTTTGTGTGGATGCTCACCAAGCTTCATTTCAGTCCTAGGCACTCAAAGGGCACTAAGCATAGAGTGTGATAACTGAGTTTTCTTGAGAGCTGCTTGGAAGCCTGATGGTGTGTGAAGTTAGTGAGCCAAATGGAGTTGTTCTCCCACAAGAACCACTCGGCTGATCCTTCTTCAATATGCTCTTCACCAACATGCAGTGTTTCCTTGATTGAATTAGCTCTCACACCAATATTTGCGTCTAGAGCCTTTGCATTGAGGGCTATCTGAAAACGGCTGTGGCGCTGAAGTTGCCTGTGAATGTGGAGTTTGTGGCATGTGAAACCCGCATGTGGAGCATTCGTTTGTGTGGGGATGCTCACCAAGCTTCATTTCAGTCCTAGGCACTCAAAGGGCACTAATCATAGAGTGTGAAAACTGAGTTTCCTTGAGAGCTGCTTGGAAGGCTGATGGTGTGTGAAGTTAGTGAGCCAAATGGAGTTGTTCTCCCACAAGAACCACTCGGCTGATCCTTCTTCAATATGCCCTTCACCAACATGCAGTGTTTTCCTTGATTGAATTAGCTCTCACACCAATATTTGCGTCTAGAGCCTTTGCATTGAGGGCTATCTGAAAACGGGCTGTGGCGCTGAAGTTGCCTGTGAATGTGGAGTTGGTGGCATGTGAAACCCGCATGTGGAGCATTCGTTTGTGTGGGGATGCTCTGCTAGATTCATTCCTAGATAATGCACTCAAAGGGCACTAAGCATAGAGTGTGAAAACTGAGTTTCCTTGAGAGCTGCTTGGAAGCCTGATGGTGTGTGAAGTTAGTGAGCCAAATGGAGTTGTTCTCGCACAAGGACCACTTGGTTGATCCTTCTTCAATATGCCCTTCACCAACATGCAGTGTTTTCCTTGATTGAATTAGCTCTCACACCAATATTTGCGTCTAGAGCCTTTGCATTGAGGGCTATCTGAAAAGCGGCTGTGGCACTGAAGTTGCCTGTGAATGTGGAGTTGTTGGCATGTGAAACCCGCATGTGGAGCATTCGTTTGTGTGGGATGCTCTACTAGATTCATTCCTAGATAATGCACTCAAGGGCACTAAGCATAGAGTGTGAAAACTGAGTTTCCTGAGAGCTGCTTGGAAGCCTGATGGTGTGTGAAGTTAGTGAGCCAAATGGAGTTGTTCTCGCACAAGGACCACTTGGTTGATCCTTCTTCAATATGCCCTTCACCAACATGCAGTGTTTTCCTTGATTGAATTAGCTCTCACACCAATATTTGCGTCTAGAGCCTTTGCATTGAGGGCTATCTGAAAGCGGCTGTGGCACTGAAGTTGCCCTGTGAATGTGGAGTTGGTGGCATGTGAAACCCCGCATGTGGAGCATTCGTTTTCTGTGGGATGCTCTACTAGATTCATTCCTAGATAATGCACTCAAAGGGCACTAAGCATAGAGTGTGAAAACTGAGTTTCCTTGAGAGCTGCTTGGAAGCCTGATGGTGTGTGAAGTTAGTGAGCCAAATGGAGTTGTT